>NW_011889139.1:2000700-2131978 GCF_000151845.1 Pteropus vampyrus
TCTCAAGGACCTATCTCAGGGACCAGGAGGCCACAGGGTCCCAGCCCAAACTCACCAAGAGCCCTAAGTTTAGTTTTCTATCCCAGGATGAGGTAGTCAGGACAATGGGCTTGAATGAAGAGTCCACCCTTAGGCCACTACAATTTTAAACTTGGGGCCCTGGCCCAACTGGTGTTCGCTGTACCTGAATGATTTTTAATCCAGTAACTACATTGTGAATATCACTCCTAATGCATGGAGCTTGTGCATATGTTAAAAGTGCGAATCTTTGGAAGGTAAACATTTAACTCATGCCGTGACTCAGTTTTGACAAGGTTTCGTTAGCCCTGCTCCCTTCTTTCACCGCCTTTTCCCTCCCTGGTTTCTTCTCTCTTCTTCAGGGTTCTCCACGTGTCATCATCCAGAGGAGAAGGAAAAGAGAAGGGGGGTACAGGAGAGACCCCAGGTCGTGGTCACATAGAGCACTGGGGGCGTCTTTAGAAAAGGAGGAGCAAAGTGGGGGCTGTCGCTGAGAACCAGAACCGTGAGGCTGGAGAGGTCTCAATCCCACCCTGGCCTGAGGTGCCCCCACCTGCCAGTTGTGGGAGGGGGTTGGCCAAGGGCAATGAAGAGAACATCAGCCTAGGAAGGGAGAGGAAACCAGTGACACCACACACACACACACACACACACACACACACACACACACACACACGGCTTGGGCCCCCGCCCCAATCTGGCCCTGAGGCACTGGACATGCCAGGGGTCTGAGTTCTGCCCTCATCCTCCGAGCACACTATTCACAGTGTCTATTTGCTCTGCCTCACATCTTGTTCATTTGCACCTTACTTCTGTTGCTTCTGTGTGGGTCGGTGGAATTGATGTCTCCCCCATCTGACTGAGGGTTCCTCCAGGACAGAGCGTAATATTCCTCCCATCAGATTGGGTGCTCCTCAGAGCGAGGGCTGCATCTCCCACTTGCCTGGGAGCTCCCCCTCGGCAAAGGATCTGTCATCCCATCAGACTGGGGGCTCCCTAGAATAGAGGCTTCTGTCTTCCCCATCAGACTGAGGGCTCTCCCAGATCAAGAGCCGTGTCTCTCTCCTCCAGACCAGAAACACCCCAGAACCCTACGAACCACAGCTGATCTAGTGTTCAAAGCCCCAGGGTCATACCCCCACTCTCAGGCATTACGGTTCTAGAGGCCTTCAGGTACAAATCCAGCTTCATCGTGCATTAGCTCATGACCTTGAACAAATCACATGACCTCTGGGGAGAATACTGCCACTATTCTGGGTTTCGTGAAGCTCCAAGGAAATAGCATTTGGTGAAAAGGACCTGGCATATAGCAGGTGTTCAATAAATGCTGTCTCATTCCTCTCCCCTCATTAGTCTGAGATGTTCAAAGTCTACCTGCCAGCTCAGGCTGAGAAGACAGAGGGGAACCAGAATTGCAAAGGAGCACCCACAAAATACACACACATGCACACACACGCACACATACACACACACACACACACTCCCATCAAGCTACTGGGTAGTGGCCTCCTTCGTTAGGGGATAGGGCGGTGGCAAGGAGTTAAACGTATTAAGCAATTTACAATTAATATAGAAGTCATTCTAGAGATAGCTACTAGAAAGAGTACAACAGGGCAATTAACCCACTAATACACTAGGCTATTACATCGCTATGTCTCTTATTTTAGCCCGAGGTGATTTGAAACGCATTGGATTAGAGGATATTACAGGAGATAGCATGAAAAATAGCTTAATGTAATGAGCCATCCCGTGATGTCTGCTATTAAAGATGATTTGCAGTTGAAAACTACAACATACAGTAGTTCAGCTATTCGAGGACCGAGGGGGTGGGGGCTGGGGCGGTGCTGTTAACCCTTCCCTCTTTCCAGCTGCCCCCACCCCCACCGGGCCCTCTGCTACCTTCATGCCAAGATTATCAAGTACATCTTATTAGGCGACAATGGCTTCATTGGGAGATTGGAGATTGAGGCCTGAGGTTGATAAAGAACCAATAATCTGCTAATAACCTTTAAAAAATAGATTCCCCCAGGGAGCTATACTAATGGGCTGAGGCTAGGGAGGGAGGTTGATTGGCAACTGGGCAGCTAATGTGGAAAAAGTTGTGGGATTGGTGGGGGGGATAGCTACCCTGAGTGGGGGGAAAGTCAACACGCTCCCCCTCCCCCAGCTCCCCTGAGTGAGAAGGCAGGAAGGTGTTTGGCTTATGGACTGCTGCTTAGAGGGTATGCCTAGTATATGTGCGGGAATAATCACAATACACAAAACTGACTTTTTCTATTTAGCTGATCTTTGTATGGTGCATCACTGCTTTTAAACGGCATTTCGCATGCAGTAGCTCTCTGGACTTTACATCCAGAAAGGTAGGTAGTATAATACCATCAGTGTACAAAAGGCATCTGACCCAGAGAAAGCAAATAACTTGCCCAAGGTAAACACAGCCAGTTATGTAATGAAAGAGGAACAGACAGCTGTTCTAACTTCAAAGCCTATGCAACTCCAGGCTACAAGTGTGTTCTACCTAAGGAATCTCTGCCTACCCCAAGGTCACAAAGGTCTTATGTATTCTTCTGGAAGTTGTACTGTTTTCACATCTTACATTTAGGTCTATGATCCATTTCGAGTTAACTTCTGTGTATGGTGTGAGGTAAGGGTTAATGTTCGTTTTTTTCAAGAGGACTATGAGTGTATTTGCATAACCATGTGTGTGAACACATGTATATGGAGAAGAATACACACACAAGTGTAGGCTGCCATGCAGACAAAGTGGCTTAATCTAAGGGCACCCATTCAGAGACTGTCTAAGGTAGATACACGTAGAGACACACTGAAGGTCAAGGCTATACACACACGATAGGCATGAGGAGTGGGTGAGTACCCGAAGTGAGCATGTGAATGCAGACTTGTTTTGCTGAGTGCACATGTGTGCCACATGAGTATGTGCTGGCATGTTTCCGTGTCTATCACTGTACACATGTTGGTGGATGTATGTGCATGTGAGTGTGTCCCTGTGCATATGTCAGACTATGGGTATGTCACAGCCGTGGGTGTCACTGGGCATATATGTCTTGTTCAGCATTTGTAAGCATGTTGTTGTTGTGTACATGTCACTGTGTGTGTGTTTGTGTGTGTCAGGCTGTTGGCATGTCTGGTACCGTGTGTCTGTATCCGTATGTACGCATCATTCTGCCCGTGTGTTGGTGTGTCTGTCTGCGTGTGTCACTTTGCCCATGTGTTGCTGCGTGTCCGCGCCTCCCCTGGTGCTGCCACCTCCGAGAGCTGCAGGGCCAGCCGGGAACAGCCCCCGCGCCCCCCTCACTGCTGTCTTTTATCATCATTTGCCACGAAAGGGAGCCCAGGAGGACGGTGATAAATAAGGGCCACTTAAAATACAAGACGACCACTCTGACTTTGGGGAATATTTCTTCTGTGGAGCAGCTGGTGCCGCCTCTGTCCTTGTGGAAAGGGGTCCCAGGGGCCGCCAGCCCCTGCCCAGCTTCCTCAGGCTCCCTCACCTCCTCCTGTCTAGCCCCTCCCCCATCCCTGTCCTACCAGCCCTGGTCTCGGAGGCCTTAGGAGGCCTGGGGAGGGAAAGTAGAGGGGGGAGGCCCACGGGAGGCCCCTGCAGCCAGGGCAAGGCTGGCCCTTAGTTTGCCCTTGTCAGGTGCTCTATGGAAGATCAGGTATCATAGGGAAGAAGCTAAGAGGAGATTAGAAGATACAAGTCCTCAGCCTTGTGAGTTCCCCTTCTAATTCCCTGTCGCTACTAAATTCAGGTGAGGGAATGGCTGGGGCATTCCCGAGAGCTGAGATATATGGAGAGACACACATGAACACACATAAGCGTACAATTTTAAGCACCTATTATGTGCCATGCCCTAAAAGAAAGACACAAAGGCACAGATTTCATGAAGAGACAATAATGTACACATACTAGACTTGCTACAAAAAGACACACACAGACATGCAAAAAAAAAAACTTGTGAATAAGATTTGTTCTAGGAAGAGAAGGAGAGAAAGAAGAGAAAGGAATTGAAGGAGGTACGAAAAGAGAAGAAATTTAAAAAACATGGATGTGAAGGATGCACCACTGCATCAGGATAGAAGTGGCCTCTAGGTGGGAGGGGCCGAGGTGGAGGACTGCCCAATACAGGTGTGCAGGCTGCTCACTGCACAGGAAGGCAAGTGAGACCTAAAGTCTAGCCCCCACTCTGCTGGCCAAGCCATGCCCTGGTATGAGGCTGTGTCCACCAGGAGGAAGGATGCCCTTTACTGTTCACAGAAAGGGCCCTCAACCAGGACCCAGAGGGCCGGGTCCTCCCAGAAGGGTCGCCTTTCCTGTTTCTCACAGGGGCACCTTACGAGTTAGCTATGCCCTGAAGGAGGGTCTCTTCACCTATGTCTATGACACATTATTTCCTTAAAATAAAAAAAAAAAAAGAGGAAGAGAAGCAGAAATTGAGACAAAGGAGGAAGAAGAGAAAGAGAGATGGTAGGAAAGGGGAAGAGAGAAGAGAGAAAGAAGGGAGAGGAGGAGTTGAAGGGGGGGTCGGTCAAACCACAGAGGCTTTTCTAATCAAAGAACTTGTCACTGTCACTCTCCTAGTTGTGATGCCAGGATTGATCTGGGCCTGCTAGCATCCCACCCGGGGTTGGGGGTGAGGGGTGAATGGGGATTAACAGGTGAATCTCTCTCTCTGTCTCTCTCTCTCTCCCTCCCTCTCTCTCTCTCACACACACGCACACGCACACACACATATACACATACACTTCCACTTCCACACACCTCCCATGCCCACCCTTCTCCCTCTCAGTCCATCCCAGGTGGCCAGGGACCTGTCATGTCTCATTTCCTTCTTCCACGACTAGTGATGGGAGCTAAGCTGACCTTTTCTCCTTCAATTTCCCTTCCAAGCTCCTCAGCCATCAGCCACAGGTACGCTGACACCCTCATCTTCCATGACCCCCCGACACACACAAAGCCGTGTCACCACCCACTAGAGGCCATCTCAGGGAGGATGGAGGACAGGGCAGAGCTGGCCTTCTTTCTTATCAAGGGCTTTCAAACCCCAAGCTCCCCAGACTGGGGCCCTAGAGCCCACCCACAGCCTTTCCCCTTGAGCTTCAGATCCCTGAGGGCCTCTCCAGCCCCAGTCCTCCCACACCTTCTCCACATCCCTGGAACACCTTTCTGGCCTGCCTACCCTGTGGAAGGGCAAATGAAGGAGAACTAACCTTGACTGAGTACTTACTGGGTGCCAAGGACTGTATCATTTGATGCTCACAAGAACCCTTTGAGGTGGATTTTAACTCAGAATCTCCAAGTTACAGATGAGGAAAGCTCAAACCATAGACAGGAATGCCTCACAGCACATAGCTAGGACTGCGGGAAAAGAAACCCTGGCCTCACATCTTTAATCCTGCTCCTTCTACTAGAGCGTCAGACTCTTTCCTTGCAATCTCGCTCTACCCAGTCCTTTCATTTTGGTAAGTGAGGGCCGACCATGTGCCAGGCACTGCGCTAAACAAGTTACCCTATTATCTAATTTAATCTCATGCTCACCCACGAGGAGAATTCTATTAGTATCCCCATTCCACAGATGAGTAAATTGAGGCTCAGAGAGTTTGAGTGACTTGCCCAAAGTTATACAACATGGGACAGACAGATCTAGAACTCGACTGGATCTCCTGCCTCCTAATTAATTTATCTTGCTCAACATGATGATAACACAGATTCTGCCACTACCGCCTGCAGCCAGCAGCAGGACTCCTAGTCCAGGCCCCTCTACTCCCCAGGGCCAGCAGAGAGATTTGAATTGAGGGTGAGGTGCTTGGGCCTCTGCAGACAAAGAGAAAGAAGGTATGGGGGTTGAGCACTATGTGCCCTCTATCTTCCCAGGAGCGGCAGGCCCATTGTCCCCACAAGTGCCCTCAGATTGTCAGACCCAGGGCCTCATCTGGCCCTCAGAATATATGGCCACTGAATAATATGATAGTTGAGAGAGGAGGGGTGGGAGGCTGGGGTGGAGGGGCAAATGAAGAAGGCTCTGCACAGCCCCCAGAAGAAAACTTAATAGTCTGGGGGCTCCCTTGGGTCCTTCTCATTAAAAAAAAAAAAAAAATCTCTATTTAAATGCAAATTTGTGCTGGAGCTGGGATGGGTTGGCGGGAGACAGACAAGCATCCAGACGCTGACATAGACCAGCCATTGGACACTGCTCCCCAATCTCATCTTGTAATCTGGGACCTTGTGCCCAGGAATTAGCTCCATCCTCAAATATCACCCTCTCCCCACCTCCTAGGAAAGCCCTGTTCAACTTAACCCCTCACTTCTCTGACTCTCTTTGTGTCTGTCTATCTGTCTGTCTCTCTCACACACACATACACATACTCCTTCTAAGCTCTAAATAGAAATGTGTCCTGGGGGTGAGGAGGCAAACCGTTACCTTATAGTTTTCCTCCTTAATCCAGGAAGAGAAGGAGTCTGACCCCACACTCCACCCCTCCATACACCTTCTTCTGAGGAAAGAACCTCAGTTTAAAGAGGAGGAGCAGAACCTGAAAAGTATGCAGCCAGTTTTGGCTCACCTCTCTTCTCCCTACCCTTCCCTAAACTAGAAAACCCTTGAATCAATCCTTCTCTTTCTCTCTCTCTCTCTCCTCCCCTTCACGCGCGCGCACACACACACACACACACACAATTTCAAACTAGACAATAGGAGACAAACTAGGCCCTCAAATCTAAATCCTGTGGGAGAAGCAGGCATGGTGCGGGGTGGGGGTGGCAGCTGAAACCTATACCCTCCTAGCACCCACATCCTGTCCCTATCTACTTCCCACCAAAGGGGAGATCTGTCTGCTCCCCCAGCCTCAATGAACCCATCCTGAGCTCCCTCCCCAGCCCCAGCCTACCCACCCACCTGCCTCTCCAAGCCCATTACCTCCAGGGATAATTATGTGGGTGATTCGCTGGCCCTGGAGAGCTCTTCAATAGCATTAACTCGGGATGAGGGAGGGAGAGAAGGGTTGCCCCTGGTTACCATCCTGCTCTCCCCTTGTCCTCTCTTCCCGCCACTGAGGGTGTTAATTTAGGGGGAATGGAGAAGGAGATGCTATGTACATCTGTCTAGGACACCAATACAGATACCTGTCCCCAAACTTTATACTTCCATTCCTGGCTTTGTCAGGGGACACTGAGTCAAGCTCCTCATCCTAAGGGAGGCACAGATGACCTTGGGATTGAGAATCCCCAACATTCCCTGCTGGCCCTGCTTTCTCCTCCTTCCTGCTTCTTTCCTTCTGCCGCCCCTCTGGCCTTTGCCGATCCTGCACCGTTGTTGCTCCTAGTTGGCTGGGATGAGCCATCCTTGCCAGTACACTGTATAGAGATCCACAGGGAAAGGAGACCCCTTAAAGCTTCCCAGCCAAACCCAAATTTCAGATTTGTCTGGTCATAGCCTTGGAAGCTGTTGAGAAAAGGGAAGAGCCAGGGTCAGTTCACACACTGCCTGCTTTCCCATGCTTGTGGTCTGCAAGAGGCTCTCCTCTGGACACCACGGGGCTCTTGGCATTGGGAGGAAAGGCCTCTGGGACTGAAAGTGGTGAGAGGAAGCGTGAGGACCCTGGGTGCCATGAGACAGAGCAGGGGCTGAAGGTCAGGAAGGGGAGAGACCCCTCCTTCTGAGAAACCCCGAGTAAGAGAAAAACAAACAACCAGGAGGAGAGAAGGGGAGACTCACAGAGAGCCGGGGCTAATAAATCCTCTAATGAGAGAGAACTGGGCCCAGAAAGGGAAAGGAGTTGCCTTAGGTCACACAGAGTCATTGTTGGGAGGAAAAGGCTGGAATCTGGTCTCTTGATTCTGTAGCTACAGGATATCTCCATCTATCTATCTATCATCTACCTATCATCTATCTATCATCTACCTATCATCTATCTATCATCTATCTATCTATCTATCTATCTATCTATCTATCTATCTATCTATCTATCACCTATCTATCTATCTGACAGTTTGCATACCCATGTGTTCAAGCAGTGCCTACCATGTACAAGAAAGAGCCTGCGTGCATTTGTTCACACAATTGTGTTGATGTCTGAAACCTAGACAAACATCTAGGTTTGTCTGCCTAGATGTTTGTGAGTGTGAGCACATCTATGCACACAGGTGTGCACACAGATGTGCAGAAGGATGAGGCACTGCCTGCAGGTTGAGGGCAGAGGCCTCCCTGACTCCGTGTACAGGGGTCCCTGTATCCAAAGCATCTCCCGGGCTGATCCCCACCAGCCAGCTGATCCCGCTGGGCCTAGGCAGACTCCTACCCTCAAACATGCCCCAATCGTAGCCGTTCAGCAGCTTCCTTCCAGAGGACCCTCCTAGAGGTGGTGCTGCTCTTACAAGTGCCTGATATGATGGCAGAAACAATTAACTGGAAGAGACAGCTAATACCCAAAGGAAAACATTTCTAGATATGATATTACAACCTTGCCTCAAAATGGGACTTTGCCATGAGGAAATACAGTTTATTAGAAGACATATTTTCTTTTAATTTAATTATATAATCTTCAGGGTTTTTTTTTTTTTTAAGTGGTATAGGGTAGGGGGAGGGCTGAGATGTTGAAAGCAACCCGTTGCATTTCCTGTGTACTGCCTGACCACCCAGGCACATGGGTGCAAATCAGAAGGGGCCTGTGGAAATCTTGAGAATGGGATAGACCCAAATCTATCTATGAGCCACCCATAAAACACTGCTTCAGGAACCGCCAGGCAGAACTAGAAGGTGAAGCCACCTTAAGGGACAGCTGGGGCCCAGGCCTACCTCAGATGATCCATCTCACCCACCAAATCAGGCCATGGCATGCTCCTACTGCCCTCTGCCTGACGTGCAGAGATGCACACTCACACGCACTCACCCCACAATCACCTCACTCACACACACGCACATACACCCCACACAGTCATCTCGCTCACTCACACAGAAACTTACACATGGAGTGGCCAGGCAGGCCAGGCAGACCCCGACCCTCTAAATAGTCCCAAGAGAAGAAGGAAAGTAAAGCTCCTCCACTTGATCATCGACAGCCTGCTTGGCTTTGGGCAAGTTGCTAACTGCCCCAGACCTCGGTTTCCCCATCTCTCATCAGGAAGGTGCACTAGATGGTCTCTAAGATCCTCACCACCCCCAGTACATGCCTCCTTCCCCCTGGGCTTTCATGACGGGTCCCTGGAGTCAGGCAGTCATGGGCTCCGATCTCTACCCATCACTTGTTAAGTATGTGACCCAGGGCGAGTGACAATGTCTTTCCATGCTACTATTTCTCCACCTGTAAATGGGGAGAACTACGCCATAAGATATACACCAAACCCTCTGCCTGTGGTAAACATGTAATTCATGGTCTCCATCATACTCATTAGTCCCCATGGGAGACTGTGAAAGGCCAATGAATGCGCCCCAGGATGAATCCAGCAAATGCTGGCAAGAAGCAGACAAATCAACAGTGTCCCCTTCTTTGGGGACCCCATATATTTCTTGACCTACTGCTCAGTTGTGGCCCCTTCCACTCTCAATCCCATGACCACTGACCTTTATCCCAAGGCCAACTCCAATCACCTCTTCCATTGTCCATCCTTCTCCCTAGGTCTAGGGGCCACAAGGACAGCTACAGAAACTCAAGTACCCATGCCTCCAGCCAAAAGTGCCTAGGGCAGCCCCATCAGGTGAGCATCTACGGCTGTAGCAAATCTCCTCACTTAGGTACTAATGTAGTAAGTCCGATCAAGACACAGTGAAACGGGGTGTAATTTTTGCAGAAAACAATGCAGGTGATGTATGCCCGAGACTGGTACACAATAAAACTGTAGTGGAACGCAGAAAAAAAATGCACCCAGTCAATACAATAAAATCAGCACAAATATATCCGTATAAAGCAAATAAATCTCCCAATTCAAATATTTTACAGCACGAGTACCACAAGAAGGAAGGTGAGAAGTGTGTGTGTGTCTGCGCCAGTAAAGTTTTTCCCAGAAATCTCCAGGGGAAATAAACAAAAAGACCAGTGAGCCCCGCCTACCCCCAAATAAATAAATAAATCTGAAGGACTTGGTGGCTGGTTTGCATTTCTGGCCTCAGACATCTTTGACTGGCGAGGCAACGAGGGGCTGGAGGCCCCCAAATTACCATTCATCTGGCCTTGTTGTGGAAATTTTCAAGGGATTTGCAGTAATTATATGACAAAATGCTTGCAAATCTCACTCATTGCTGAACAGAAACAGGCGGGTCAGGGATTGAACACTTTCAGCTGGGTAATTTGTAAATGTCAATCAGGCAACTGGGGCAGAGAGAGAGGAGTGGGTCGGAGGGAGAGGGAGAGAGAGAGAATATCTAGGAAAATTCTGTAGCAACCTGAGTGTAAGAGGCCTCTTCATCCTCTCAGAACCCAGAGGCAAGGCAGGAGGAGGAAGAGAAGGATGGAGGAGGGGAGAAAGGCAGAGGAGGGGAGGAGAAGAAGAGGAAGGGGGAGAAGGAGAAGGAAAGGGATAGAGCCCAGAAACAGACACAGAAAAGAGGGTGGAATGAGAGGGGAGGGGAGTTGTGGATGGAGAATGAAGAGTGAATCAGGAAAAACAGTTTAAATAAAACCAGGGGAGATTAAATTAACTGATACATACATTCCAAGAGGTGGGTCGAGGGAGCAGCCATAAATACCAGCTCCCTATCTCCCCTGCTCAAGACAGCAGAGAGAGCAAAATAAAATTAAAAGATATAACAATAAAAATTACAAATGCACCTTGAAGGCCCTGTGCCCAAGGTCTGTAATGGAGGCACCGAGCAGGGTAAGCTTGGGGCACAGCCCTCACCCTGGCAGGTAAGCTTTAAGGTGGGAGCTGGAAGACCATTTTCTTTTCTGTTTGGCTGGTCATTCTGAACCTCCTGTTTCATCCAACAGACTTGTAGAGTGCCCACTGTGTGCACGTGAGGGATTTGAAGGGTAATGGTTACCATTTTGACAACTGATTTGGCACTTTATCATTTATAAAGCTTTTCCTGGTCATCACCGCCGCTTGAGGGAGCTGGGGTTTATTCCACCCATTTTACAGGTGAGGAAACCGGCTTGGGGAGGCTGATTTGGCTCAAGATGACTCACTAGTTAACAGGTAGAACGAGGATTCGAACCCAGGCTCTCAGGCTGTACACTCTTTCCACCACTGCCTTCAAAGAGCTTATTCCTGCCAGTTTCACCGGAGAAACTGAACACTCTTTCTGAGCATATACACGTTACGCCATAACCATCTTACATGAGTAGTGATCCTGACACGTTGTGAACAGAGCAAGATAACATCCTCTGAAGCAGGTGCCCAACTCTTCAGATTCCAAAGACCTTTGTTAACATTCAAAAGTTACTCAACACCCCACTGACCACAGGCACTCACAAGCATACTAGTGGTTCTACTTCTAAACATCTGTAAATTGAGAAAGTGCCTAATGACCCAAAGCTACAATAAATCCAGGCACACTTTTCGAGGAATTTTAATTTTACTCATCACCATATTCTTGGGAAAAAAATAAAAGGACAGACATAAACAGGACAGAGTCTCTGTTCGTGGTAGTGTAGGCGCATCTGGGGATCAGAAGTCCAGGGCTACTTTCTCCACCAGGTCCACAGCCCAAAGGTCCAATAGCCTCTGATTGAGATGAAACTTTGAGCAACAGGGTCAGGAGGTTATGGGCTGGCAAGGTCAACCCAGGAAGACTTCCAGAGGGAGGCATACCCTGAGAAGCACTGGGAAGGAAAACAGTGTGGGAGCACAAAGACCAATATGGGGCAAGAGTTGGGAGGAAGGAGAGCAGGATGGCCACAGTACGCTGGCCCCACAGCCACCAAAGGCTCCAATTTACACTTTTGTCGTGATCTCCTAATGGGGTTGTATTGACAGCCACAGGGACACTCCAACGGGGTTGAAAGAAGAAGGGCTTTCTTCTACAGCTTTAAACTGGAGTCTCACCTGGCCGCATCGCCAGAGTGTACCATTCACTCATCAGGGGAGCGGCAAAGACCCTAGGGCTCCAATTGTGCACCAAGCACTGCCAGAGATGCAGGAGCTACAGCGGGGAACGAAACAGGAGATGAGAAAGCCTGATGTCATGAAGCTCATCGGACCTTCCTAATTTCCTCAGTCTTGAAATGATTTTGTGAACAGCACAATTATATGCATTGTCTTTCGTGAGTTAAAGTGTTAATTTGTGGAATGTAAATCAGGTGACACTTTCGTAACCCCGTTTGGCATTTCTTCATTTTTAAATGTATCGGAGCCTCAGAAACAGAAGAGGACAACAGGCCCCTGGGAGACTCTGAGCAGGGCAGGGGGAAGGACACAAGTAAAGCCAGCCATCTACCAAACAGTAGCTGCTACCCTCCCGAGTGCCAGGGGTTCCAAGGTCTTCAGAGACACTGAGAGAAGGGCACTGGCACCCACCATCTTCTCCACCCTCAGCTGACCCACCTCTTCTGCCTTCCGACCTTCTCTCTCAACCAAGATTGCAGCTCTGAAATTAAGAGCCCCTGCTCCGATTGGTTTATCCTCCAGACTACTTGCTCTTCTGACCCAACTATCTCCTCTTCCCCCAAAAAGAAAATTTCTGGAGAGAGAAAACATCAGCAAGTTTTGCAAATAATCCACTTAGCTTTGATTGCATCACTTTGGTCACTGTAAAGTACAGGAGCCTTGAGTCTCTTTACCTCAGCACCACCACTTACTGTGCAACCCTGAGCAGAGGGTTTAATCTCATGGCGCCTCTGTTGCTGCACCTGTAAAATGGAGGTAAATACTAGTAGCTACTCTAGCAGGGCTGTCGTGAAGATTAGAGGACACAAAGCACGTGCTCTATAAATGTTAACTATTATGATTATACTCTCCCTCTGAAGCTCTTAAAAGGATATAATCCTTGGGGGCAGGAAGGAAATTGCGGGCAAAGCTAAAGAGTATGAAGCTGTTGTTGGGAGCCAGCAGAGAGGAGAATACAGAGGCCTGGACTGGGAGTGAGAAGACATGAGTCTGCCTGTCCCTTCTTCTGTAATGGCCTCTCTGAGTCTCGGTTTCCTCATCTGTACAATAAGGAGGTTGGACATCTGGACTGGAAGTGTCTCTGATTCTAGGAATTAGTGTTGGAAAGAATAAGAGAGGGCCCAGGACAAGCCCAGGTCAGACATGACCAAAGGTGGGATGTAGCCAGGAGTCTCTCAGGCAGGTTCTCTTTGGAAATCCCAGGCCTCAGATGAGAACACTAAGCCAAGATCACCTCAGAGACCCATCACCACCACCACCATTAGTCAGGAAAAGGCCCCGTGCCTGAGCCAGAGGGTGGCACCCTACCCGCCGGCCTGCCATCTTGGAATCTGGTACCTGCTCCTGTCATTAGCTCCACCCTGAGCTGAATTTAATGAATCTGAGAAAAATTATGAAGTCCCATAAAACCACAAGTATCATAAAAAGTATAATAAAATTGAGAAAAGCTATTAAGTTATAAATACAACCAATGCATGCAACATCATTCAGTCAGGGAGGAAGTCGCTATAAAATAAAGTCATTCCACAAGTGACTAAATCTCTTAATTCACAAGGCACATGCTCCCCTTTATGGCGCCCTACCTTCTTGTCCCTGCCAGGAGTTCATGTAATAGAACTTTATGTGGCAGAGAGCAGTGGGTGAGGAGACAAAGAAAAGAGATCAAGATTAGAGAGACAGACAGACAGACAGACACCGGCAGCCCGTGGGGAAGACCTAGGTAGAGGGCTGGAAAGTAGGAAGAGCTGCCGTGTGGTTGGGCCTGTCTTTAGATCCCAAATCACCCACTAAGATACTTTGCCAAGCAGTCAAGGTGAAAGGAAAGGATGAGAAAGAAAGAAATAGCACCAGAGGGAAGGTTGTAGCCAGTGTTCCGGTTTCTGGACCACTGGGCACTGCTGGACCTGCGCGTCGGCGGAGCCCAGTATCCTAGGCGCGTCTCCCCAGGGCGTCCCCCTGCTGAAAGCCACCCCCACGCTATGAATATTCATAGCTGTAATTAGAGAGCGCTCCAGCGTCCATTATGGTTATTGTGCCTCCAATAAAAACAAACACACTAATGAGCAGCTTTAATGCTGCGCGGGTGGTGCGGACCAGAGCACTATCGCGGTGGCCGGGAGAGGAAGGGAAAAGAGGAAGGGGGTGCTGGGGAGGAAAAGGAGCGATTCCCAGGCCCCATGGGGGCGGGGTGAGAGGGGAAGAAGAGGAGAGGGGGAGCGAAGGAGACCAAGGGGTGGGGGGCATGAGCCAAGACTCCAGGGAGGGTGGGGACCGCCTAGACAGGGGCTGAGTGGGTACCTAGGGGCACCCCAAGGAACGTTGTCCTGGGCTGGCACCACAAGTGTTGGTTTCACACTAGCGGAGACTCTGGATGGGACATTCCTATATTCAGGGAGGGTGTCAGGGCTCCTGAGACACCGGTGAGTGTGAATATTCAGACCCTACCCCAGGATGGAATAAAATGCGCACGGTATGCCCTGGGCCGGGCCAGGTTGCACCCCATTGGTTTCAAAAGACCTTACGTTTGCAAAGATTTTTGAGCATGGCCCATGCCTAAGGCACCCCATGCCTGGCCCCACTCCTGGGAAGGTTGAGAAGGGAAGCCAGGAGTGCACTGGGGCACTGACCAGGAACAGGGCAGTTTTGGAGATGAGCTTCAGAATGAAGAGCGGAGGAGGTGGCAGTGGGTTCCAGGGAGGGAGGGCAGGCCAGATGAGGAGCAGGCGACAAGGCAGGATGTAAAATCAGGAGGGATTTAAAGTCCCCCGAGTGCCCTTCTGGGTGTTGGAAACTACTTCAGTGGGAAAGGGGGCGGGATGGGGGGTGCCGAGTGGGAACCTAGGGGCACCTCAAGGAACCTGCACCATCCAGGGATGCTGCAGGCCTCCCTGAAAGTCAGCATTACCACCTCCACTTTCCCAGCTGAGAAAGCTGAGGCAGCCATAGATTAAGGAGATGTTCACAATCACTTTCCAACACGTAAGTTAAACTGGGTGTGTGAGACTCCACAGCCACTGGGCCGGCAGGCCTGCTTGGTTTATCTGGGAAGCTATGAAAAGGGCAGATTCCCACCAGTTTGTCTGGATGGACAGAGCTGGGGTGCAGGAGGGAGTCTGAAGTCTGCTGCTCTTCAGAAAGACAAGAAGGAGGGTGAGAAGCACCAGTACTTTGTTCTCCTGTTAGCCCAGCGTCCACCCTACCCTGAAAGTGGCACGCACACAGTAAGTACTGCATTAATGTTTGTGCAAGGGACGAAAAAAGGAAGGAACTGGATGGAGAGGACTTGATGTGGGAAGATGGGAGAGTAAAGAAAAGATCTAGAAGGAAGACAGGGGATGAGGCCTAGAGCAGTGCTTTTCAAATTTAGCAAGATCAGACTAAAATACTAATTTCTTATTTTTGTGCATACAGAATATTCTGTACAGAATTGTCAAAGCATTATTCTGATAGACAAAAGGTGAAAACAACCCAAAAGTCCATTGAGTGGTGAATACGCAAAATGCGGCATATCCATGTAATGGAATACTATTCACCAATAAAAAGGACTGAACTACTGATATATGCCACAACCTCGAAAATATGCATAATGAAAGAAGCCAGCCACAAAGACCACATATTACATGATTCCATTTATGTGAAGTGTCCAAAATAGGCAAATCTGTTAGAGAGAGTAGACTTGTGATTGCCTGTGGTTGGGGTATAAGGGAATTTGTAGGTGACAGGTAAGGAGTACAGGGTTTCTTTCGGGGGTAATAAAAATGTACTAAAATTAATTGTAGTAACGGTAGCACAACTCCGTGAATATATTAAAAGCATTTGAACCGTACACTTTAAAGGGGTGAATTATATGGTATGTAAATTATATCTCAATAAAGCTGTTAAAACAAAACATGCTGAGTAGAAGAAGCCAGACTCAGAAGACCATCCAGAAGAGGCACATCTGTAGAGACAAAGTAGATTAGTGGTTGCCTAGGGCTGGGGGGCAAGAAGAAGATTAACTGCAAACACCAGGGATCTTACTAGAATGATAGAAATGCTCCCTAACTGGACTGTGGCGATTGTCGCACAACTCGATAAATTTACTAAAAACCATTGAATAGTATGCATAAAATGGGTGAATTTTATGGTATGTGGATTACACCTCAATAAAATTGTTTTCTAAAAACACAGATTGCTGGATCCTACCCCCAGAGTTTCTGATTCAGTAGGTCTAGGAGGACTGGAGAATTTTAATTTCTATCAAGTTCTCTGGTGATGCTGATTCTGGCCCACAATGGTAGAACCACTGGCCTAAGGAGATGAAAGGCCAAGACCAAGAAGGGGGTGGGGCCTGTTTAAAAAAAAAAATGAAAGAAATACCACCAGCTCTTCACACCCACTCACCCACTGCTCGAGTGTAACCCAGGTGGATAACCCAAAGGGGCTGTAATGGGTCGCAGATTGCCGGGGGCTCTCTGTGCCGGGCGGACATTTCTACACAGCCGACAGCAACAGAGTTAATTTCAAGTCAGCCTCTCCACCATCAACCGAAATTGGCAGGGTAAATAGGAACCACCATTTATTTGCCACTTACCTCTGTCTTGTTCCGCTTTAATACTGAGGGGAAACCAGAGTCATTAGGATCAAAAAAAAATTACAAACATATAGTGTCACTGTGTATTGGTGAAAATGATATTAGAGATTGGGCTGGGGGGTGGGGGCAGCAAAAAAAAATAGAGAAAGAGAGGAGGGAGGGTAGAAAGAGGAAGAAAAACCACCTTGCGCCAACAGAGCATGACACAAAATAAAATTAAAAAAAGATCTGTTTGGTGGGTGGGGGATCGTTGTTCCAGGAAATGCGGGTGGAGTTTGGGGGAAGGGAGAGTTCTGGAGTTGTTTGGAACGCCAGACCAGGGAGCCGGTACATTCCAATTTCTGTTTTCTGGCCTGATTAGCACAGTTTGGACTGATTCTCCTCTCTGGGTCACCAGGCAACGGGTCCAAGGAGGAGACAAAAGCCAAAAGCAACCATTACCCTTACCTTGGGGTATTTCCCCCACCCCTGTGGTCTTGGAGCTTCCCTCCTCCTCGGGCTTCACGCCCAGAAGGGGCTCCCTTCTTCCACTTGCCCCAGCCCTGACAGCATATTAATTGGAGGCGAGAGGAGGACCACATTTATTACCTCCCCTCCTGCTCCACACTAAATCTTGTGGCAATGCTTCTAAAAGTCAATAAAACGAGAAGGAAGATGCGATAAAATTAAGGTGGAAAGTGCGGTGGTGAGAGGAAATGGGAATCTTCTTTTTAATTTAGCTTTAATTTTAATCTTTTGTCACCTCTCCAAACAGCCAGCGTGCTGCCGCAGCAGGGGGCAACTGGGGGAGGAGCTGGTCTGGCTTTTTAAGGACTTCAGGACCACTGCACACTGGGCAAGGTCTTGCGGGACCACATCTTAGAGGAACTACAGCTGCGGGGGTGGGGGAAGGGGCAAGAAGCTGCCTCTCAAAATCCTACTCATCCAGAAGGAGGAGCTCCCTTCTTTGTACTCCCAAAGCACACACTGTCCAGACTTGAAGGCTTACTGCAGCTGACTTTGCACTCCCTGAGAGCAGGAAGTGTGTCTCAGTCATCCTAGTCATCTCTTTATTCACAGCGCCTGACACATAACAGTAGTAGCAGTAATGACGATGACCACAATGATAGATGATAGTTATTGAGCATCGACTATATTCCAGGCATTGTTTTAAGCACACTTTAAACTTACTGTTTCATTCTGTTCCTTCCATCAACACTACGAGATAGGTATCATTATAATAGCCCCATTTTACAGATGAGGACATTGAGGACAGGGAAGTGAAGCCCCTTGCTTGTAGGTAGGGGGAATGCTATGAATGAAATAGATCATGGGGTCATTCTCATTTACCGAATGGATGAATGAATGAATAAATGAAAATTACATAAGAATACTAATAATACGTGACAAGTATGCAAGTTCCGGGGGTCCTATGGTGAGCCCCTACTCAGTCCATGAATGCTGGGAGTACCAAGCAATGCTGACCTCAGAGCTCTGTGGAGCTAAGGCTTCTTGTGTTGGTGGGAAAGCTCCTGAGATCAGGTCAACAGTCGCTGTCACGTGATTTCTCTCCCATTTTTAGGAAGGGTGAAAAAACCCCTCATCGCCATCAAACCAGATGTTCTCTCCACAATGGCCCAACCAAGGGACAGAGGCACTGTGGCTCCAGTTGTAACCTTCCCAAGAACAAGGCCCCCGAAGCAGTGGCATTATTGATCCTCTCTCACCCTGGCACTGGCCAGATGTCCAGAAGGTCTGTAGCAGGACCCAACTTGGCCTGTCAGAGGAAGTCGAAGTTCAAAACTGAAAGTTTAAAGGGTACTAGACACTGCCAAGTGCAGTTCCGCAATTTCCACATGAAGAAAGTCAATTTCAAAGAGAAAATGCACTTCCCTCAGGTCACACAGGTGGTCCCTGCTCCATAACCTGGAGATTTGCTCTCTTTCTATTTGATGGGAGCCCCAGAGTCAATAGTCTTCAACTTCCTAAGTGGGCTTGTGTCTCAGCCCTCGGCAATAGCCCTCCAGGAGGCAGGCAAAAGAGAGGGCCTGTTTCCTCTACATACAGATGGGAAAACGGAGGCTCAGAACTGTCAAAATGTCTCTAAGACCACGTAATAACTTGGCATTGGGCTCTAGTTGTGCCCGATGAAGGATCTGGCTGTTGTCTAATCTCAACTGAGTGTGAAAAAGAAAAAACATGTTTTCTGAAGATACTTTCCTCCATGAAGCTCAGATTCTGAAGCAGCCCTGCCCGCTTCCATGCCACACCTCCCAATCCACAGGGGCCGGCTGGGCAACCCTGCCCATCTTGGTATCGCCCTCCTGTGGTCCTAAAAATCCTCCACCTCTCCAAGGAGGAGGTGAGAAAGGATGGACTTCTTTCCTAGTGAGTTTCCTTTTGTCCAAAGTATTGTTTCCCTCATTTAAAAAAAAAAAAATCAGTCTCAAAGACTATTTAATGGTATAGAGAAGTGTATATGAAATATTTGTAAGTTAAAAAAAAAAGTTACCAGACTATGGTCATGCTACCCTAAACAAGCCCGATCCCGTCTGATCTTGAAATCTAAGCAGGGTTGGGCCTGGTTAGTACTAGGATGGGAGACCACCAAGGAAGACCAGGTGCTGTAGGCGTGTAAAAAAAAAAAAAAAAAAAAAATGTTACCAAATATCGTGCAGAACATAATTCTAATTATGTTTTGTTTTAAATATAGCTTATGGCTATATTTATGTACACATAGAACAGATGGATAGATACCAAAATATTTAGAGTAGTTTTTACTTCCTTAATATTTCTGTATTTTCCAAATTTTCTGCTGGGAACACATGTCCTTTTGTAATTATAGAAAAGGAAATTATAAATGAATTTTTAAATTCTGCCTTATTAGGTTCGATTTTTTAAAAATATTGATAACCCTCTAGCTGGCTGGCTCTGCGGTCTCATAAGCAGCAGCCAAGAATAGTTCACACGTGAGCGTGTGTGTGTGTGCCGGGGGCTCCCAACTCTCCCACCCTCTCCCAGTGACTGCTGTTCATCATAACCAGGACAATTAACCATCCCCTTATTATTCACACGTCATGATTACTAATCACCCTTATTAATATCCATGCTTTGCAAAACCAGGAGGCAGCTTGGCTCAGATGCTTAGAACTCCACAGGAATCCAATCCTGACCCCAGGCACGTCCCTTCCGGCTCTGTGCCTTCACCTCCTCCTGGATTGGGAAGATCTGTCCCTTCCTTGTCCCTCCACAGCGATGGATGCCCTCTGCTTCCCTCTTGTGCCACCTCATAAGAGGCCCCCAGAGGGCCATCTAACTTTTCAACTGAATTCACCACCTGAACCGCCAACCTCCCTTCCACTGGGACTGGAATAAGGATCTCTTCCTGTAGTTGATCCCTTTTTTCAAATTAACCATTTTATTCATAAAATGTATGTTTTGCCCTAAACAGACATATCATGGCTAAAGACTGAACTTTATGGTTATGCCATTTAACCATGTTCAGTCTCTAAATCTAGTTACTTGTTTGGGGAAATACATTAGCAGTTCTGTGTTAAGCCAGCTATTGATGACATTGGCCATTTGGCTGATATTAAATTCCCCGGCCAATGTTTGAGGCAGATTGACACTCTGGGTCAAGTCAGCCCTTGGTTTTTGACGTGCTGGTGGCTCTAGTAATGCTGAGGATGAGCGTGCTGTATGTCGGTGAAGTGAGTCGGGGCTGAGCGTCGCCTGCACACACAGAATTTACACTGCACTAATGTGCAGCTCCCAAAGGGGTCGCTGTAACCTCCTCTGGGTGGAGATGAATCCAGATCCTCCTCAAGAGGTGGTGGCCACCCATCTCTGCCCTGATTATACTCTGGGTCAAGATTCCAAGCACTGAGCAGCACCCAACCCTGGCTGAGAGGCAGAGCCCCAGGTGCCACTCCTGAACACACTCATGAACGTACTAGAGATGACGATGACAATGGAAGCAATTTGAACAAAATAGTTACAGCAGTTGCATTTATTACAGTAAGAAATTAGACACTCTCACATACACAACAGTGAGGGAGTAACCAAAGTGACAAGCCGTCAGCATGACAGGACACTATGTGGCCATTACAATGACAAGACTGGGCTCTGCCATCCTTAAAATGTGTCCGTGAGTGGATGTCAGGTGAAAGCAGGAAACGCAAGCAGGAGAGATGCTGCCCCAGAGAAAGAGCCCTGCACCAGAGCAGGGAAGGACCGTGTTCAAATCTGGATGTGGCCGTTAATGCTGTACACGTGCCTCGGCCGTTCATTTGTAAAGAGATCACCGCCTGCTCCCAATGTTGTGGGAGGACTAAGTCAGGTCACCGTGCTCAGGACCTGTAAGGTCCTCAGTAACAAAAATGCCCCTGAAGGCAGTAAAAATCCAGAAAATACTGATTGGAATGTGAATGTTTAGAAATTAAAGTTTTTTAGATCCTTTTTGGAGTTAAGTCCATTTAAGAAAAAAGACAGGGCGTGGTTTGGGAGGAGGGGCTCTGGAGCCTTGAAGATTCCTCCTGGAGGATAGGTGGCCCATCAAGGGCTGGCTAGGTTCCGGAAGAATGAAGGGAGAGAGAAATTAGGCTCTTCATCTTTGGGGGACCAGTCCCCCAAAGAAGACCAAAGCCACACTCAGTAACCGGGCATGAGAAATCTAAAATCAGAAGGAAGAAAATCATCCCCATCCATTCTGTGCAGCTCACAGGAAGCACAGAGGAGCCCAAGGAGCCACATGGGGTTTTTCTCGTCAAGACAGAGGAGGAAAGAGAGGCAGAGAGAGCCAAAGCAGGGCGGGGAATGGGCCCACCCTGTCTCCTCCCTTAGCCCGCGTTCTTGCCTCCTGCCTGCTGTCAGTTAGGGACAGGCGCTGCCAGCCTGCTCCCGGAACAAGAAAATAAAATAAGCTGCTCTGCCAGCTAGCTGCCGCCACCTCCCCTCTCTCCTCTTACCCCCTCTCCTCCTCTCTCTCTTTCTTCCATCTCTGCTGCCCAAACACCATCTCCTTCCTTCGGTGTCCAAAAAGAAGAGGCTTGTGAGCCCGGTTTAATACAAGTCACTAGACATAAGTATTTCTGGCAGAGAACAGGATCCTCCCCCACGCGTATCTGCCTTGAGGGACCCAAGGATGAACCATGGCCCCAGACACCTGCAGCACAGGCCATCCCTCCTTATTACCTGAGGACAGTTTGGGGACCACCTGTCCCCCACCAATCTTCCTACACCACCTTCTTTCTCTGAGAAGTGAGAATAGGGTTACAACACAATGCGAAGCTGAGGGAGAGGATGGAGAAAGGAGTGGAATGTTCTTTATATAAGAACATATTTTTTCACTGTCATTCTTTGAGCCTGTCATTCTGGAGGGGAAGGAAAAATGGAGGTGGGCCACTCTGAGGGAACAGAGCAAATCCAGAGATTTGAAAGAACATTTTAGTAAGTGTGCAAATAATTCAGCCTCCTGCTCGCTTCCCAATGCATTCTGCTTTTGCTCGAATAATCCAGGAATTTGGGACAATTCCCTTTCAGTTTTATCTCACTCACCCTTTGCTCTAGGAAAGCAGCCTATTTGCAGTTTCGTGGATGTGCGCCCAGCCTTCCCACCTCCAGGCCTTTGCCCATGCCGCTCCTTCCATCAGGTCTTTCTTCCCTTCTCCACCTGTCAGTCAGCTGGAGCCACCTGAGAAACCTAGTTTAATATCACTCCCTCTTTCATGAGGCCTTTTTGGAATCCCCCAGCCAAAAAAAGCTCTTTTTCTTCTCAGCTATTTTAGAAAGGAAACAGACTCTGGGATTTCCTGCTCACACCCTATCCCCTAACTGTCATTTTGTTCATTCCCATGATGCCTTTCACCTAATCAATCTATCAATGAACTAAGCAATTGGGGCAGGAAGAAGGGAGGCCACAAAATTGCCCAAATCCCAGTTAACGGACCCTATTGATGAAGCTTGGACTCATAGTCTGAGGCACCTCACACAGTTATCCTATGAAAGTCGCATATCCACACCACGGAGTAGGTTCTATTACATCCCATCTTGCCTGGCACACCCCCAGCTAGTAGAGGATTGGAACCTGGGCTGGCTGACCCCAACACCCATGCTCTTCCCACTCTACCACACTGCCTCCCAGACCTAGCTCTCTCCATGGGGGAGAGATCCTAATTCTCCCCGATGGGAGATTCCCCTCCTAGTCCTTTGTTTTTACAGCCCCTGTCCAAGGTGAACTCTGGCTGGCTCTACCACTCAGCCACCTAGTTAGGCAGGAAAGGTGGTTGGGGAGCCCCCAGGCACTAATGGAGGTGACCAGGGAGGTACAGACATCAAAAACCTCTGGGATAGAGCCCCACTGTATTATTTTTCCCTAGGTTGTTCTATAGCTTGGCAGCAGGAATTAGGCCTGGAGGGAGAAGGTGGTGGAGGAGAGAGAGGTTCACAGGGAAGATGATGCTCATAGAGGGGAGAGAGGACCCTCTGACCTTGGCAGACAGCCCTGCCCAGCTCCCAGCCCAGAGTTAGGGTGTGGAGAAGGGTTAATCTCCACCGTTTCTGAGATTTATTTCTTGACTTCCCCAGGCCTTTGGAGAAATGCTGCAGTTCTCGGCCTGGTCCTCAATTCCACACCTCTGCCAGTGCCTCAGTTCCAGTCACAAGGAATAGACGCACTCACATGAACTGCCAGGCCACCACACATGCATCTGACAAGTTACCTGAGCTCAGGCCACCTGCAGGATAGATAAAGCACAGATGCTGGGGTCTCTGATACACACAAACATATACACACACTTTAAATTGACCCTTCCCCATGCATTATCTTAATTGGTTTAAACCTCACAACAGGGTCCTATGAGGTGAGCAGGGCAGACGTTATGAACCCATTTCTTAGATGAGGAACCCAAGGTTCAAGGAGGTGAGCAATTTACTCAAGGTCACACTCTCCAGAGCTAGTGATCATCATAACACTGACAAAACCCACAGCAGTTCACATTGATTCAACGCCAGGCCCAGTGCTAAGCACTTTCCATGCATCTAACATCCACAATAGTCCCATGAGGAGTTATTATCCCATTATTGTCCCATTTTACAGATGATGAAACAGGGACTTAGAGATGTTAGGCAATTTGGGGAAGCCACTTGGAGTCCAGCCCCAAGCAGCCTGACTCCATGAACCTTCCCCCGGGGTGGGGACCTTGTCTGTTGGGTCCCCTGAGTCCCCAGTACCTAACAGTGTCTGGCCCACATAAGGTGCTCGCTAAACATTTGCAGAATCTCTGTTGACTGCGTAAGTCTGATCCCACTGCCCCTGTCCTTGACTTACTCCTCCCCTGACTATTCCTGCCCTTCTCTCCCCTCACTCCTGTGTCTCCAGCCAACCATTTGACACCTCTTCCCTGGAAGTTCAGGGTCACAGATCCCCAGATCCCCAAAGGAGGCTAGAAAGGCAATTCACCAACTCGCCCCCAACGCCTATCTGCAGTCGAGGATTTGTGATTTGTCCCAATGGTTCCCCCTTGCCTCAGTTTTCCCACCTGTACCAGATTTAAAGGAGATGGGAAAGCAGCCTGCTGGGAAAGAGGCCTGGAGTAGGTCTGCCCCTCTACTTCTTTCTACCCCAAGGGGGTTCTAAGGGATCTAGAGAGAAAGGGGAACCTTTCTCTGCCACCTCCAGAAAGGTTCCCCTTTCTCTCTAGATCCCTTAGAACCCCAGACATACAGAGAGGGGCCTGCAGGGAGTGAGACACAGGACAGGTGTGTGGTGTGGCCCTGCTTTTCTAAACAGGGAAAATGCTGAAATATGAGGGTGGGGCTCTCTCCATGATGGTCCCCCATAGGGTGAGGTTTCAAAGGCCCCCTTTGGAACACTGACAACTCTAGCTGCCTCCACCCCCAGGCGTTAATCAGTCAACAGCATAGAATTTACTGGGCCTGCAGGCAGGAAAGAGATTCAAGATGCCACGTCTGCAAACTGGAAGAACAAGAGAGACGCCTCATGTCGGCATACCGAGCATCTCTGTGTGCACGATCTCGTTTGAGCTTCCCAAATACTCTGAGAATTATCTCCATTTCACGGAGAATGAGGCAGGGGTCTGGGTGACTTGCTCACAGTCACATGGCTAGGACACAGCTAAACAAAAACAAGAATCCAAAGCTTTTTGGGTCCTGTTCCTACATCTGGCCCTCAGAGCAAAGCTGTTCCCTCACAGACAGCTCCCAAGGCTTCCTTTAATAGCTGGAGGCATTCCACATACTCCCCTCCCCAGCCTCTTACCTGCCCAGGGGTCCAAAGGCAAGTAAATGGACAAGCCCCACCTCCAAGTGGGCCCTGGGATTAGAACCCCCGACTTCAATGGTCAGTGAGAGGACAGCCTTCCCCATGCCCTCAGCTGGCTCAGGGTCACCCACACACTGCTGAGCGGTTCTGCCCTCGCACCCTTACCTCCACTCAAACACAGCTCCTTTGGTCTCTCTGTCCCTCCTCCGCTACCATTTCAGCCCCCACTACTTGGAACTCCATGGATGGCCAGGAGTTGCAAGTGGGAGGAACAGTGCTCCTGACCTCCAGCCTGACCTCTGCCACCTCCAGTGCCTCCTCGCCTAGTCCTAGGCCAAGGTGTCAAGTCCAGTGAGGCTGGCTTCCCCTCAAAGTCATTCCCACCCGACCCTCTGACTACTGTACAACCAGATGCTCAAATGATTGAGCAATATCAGGGCGCCACCTAGTGTACCTGGCAGGCACACCAGCCCCTGCCTGGCCCTGCCATCCATGTCCAGCCACTTTGTCTGGGGCAGGGCCTCTCATGGAGCTGGGGGGTGAAAATGAGGTAGGATCTCTAGCCTGGGACTCATATTTACAAAGGGCCTCAAATCCAGACTGCTGATGTTATGTCCAGATGACACTATTCCTCCAGCCACAGAGAGGTCCCAGAATCCAGTGAGAACAGTCC
Organism: Pteropus vampyrus; assembly: GCF_000151845.1. Taxonomy (NCBI): domain Eukaryota; kingdom Metazoa; phylum Chordata; class Mammalia; order Chiroptera; family Pteropodidae; genus Pteropus; species Pteropus vampyrus. Next base: position 2,026,286 of record NW_011889139.1, read on the forward strand.
CTCGTAATTTGAAAGCTTTGACCTATCCCAAGGACAGTACCGCCTGCAGAACCTTGACTTCATAATTATTTGTGAGGCTTAAAATGAGCTTTCAAATAGCCTAATCACATTACATTATTTTATGTTCACTGGTAAAAAGGAAACTTCCCAAATTAGCCACAATTTTGATAAGCCCTCTTTGGCAAGTCCATTTTTAACAAGTGCCTCAAATAATAAAATGTGGCTAAGGCATCATTAGACATCCAAGAAGCCCCACCCCGTGTACAGGGACTGTATTTGTTTCGTGGTTTTCTCCCTCCCTCCCTGTCTCTCTGTTCCTCTCTCCATCCTTGACCTGGCAGACAGCGTGATGAAGTCAAACAAGCACTGAGCACAGGCAGGGAGGCCAGGCAAATCTGGGTTTGAATCCTTTCTCTGTACCAGCTGTGTGACCTTGAAAAATTCACCTAAGCTTTCTGAGCCTTACTATTCTCATCTGTAAAATGGGGTTGTAACAAGTATCATGTGAGATAACACGTGACACCCGCAAAGAGTCAGCCACTAACCAGAGGCTCCACAACTGCCAGTCTCATTCTCTCCCTCAGGGCCTCTGTGGTGGCATCTGCTTCCACAGCACCTCGAGCTGGGTCTCTATCGTTCTCATGGTCTAAGAGCACTGGTCACACTGTATCTCGCCTGTCCATTTTCTATGGCTATGTCCATCTCCTCTCAACCTGGAGGCCCTGTTCCTCTCTTGAAGCCCAGCCCAGTGCTGAGCAATGGCAAAGGTGTATCGGCCAGGAGCTGAACTAAATATCCCAGGTCAAATGACCACACCCTGCTGGGAGAACCCATTCTCCAGACTGGGCTGGCCCACCCCAGGTTTCTAGCCCTGTCAAAACGACCATTTTCTCTCTCAGAGCCTCAGTTTCCCCTCTGTAAAATGGTATTGAAGCTCTTGATTTGCACAGTTGTTATAGGGATTAAAGAGGGGACAGTTTTTAAGGCTCTTGTACAGGATGTAACACACAGTAGGCCCTCGAGAAACAGAATTCATTATTATGGTAGCTCAAGAGTCCCAATGGGTGTTGAAAGCTATGTCGAAGGAAGACAGGAAGAACAGTATTATTGAAATTGTGCAACTTCGACAAAGACATTGGGGCAGGGAGGCAGAAGGCAAGATGGGGAGGGTGGGAGATGGTTAAAATTGGCAAAAATTAAAACTCAGTCAGGTCTCAGTCAACAACTTATTTAAGAGTGAGGCAAGGTATCTGGTTGGGGAACCTCTCTTTCCTCCAGAGTGGGGATGGGGAACAGGCCAAGCGGGGTAGAGGATGAGGGGGCGAACAGCCTCTTTATTAACACAATTATTTTATTTGCCGAAAGGTAATCATCCTAAGTGAGGTCAACGGAGCTGGCAAGGAAGGCCCTGCAGGCGGCCTACCCACGTTGCCATAGCGACAGAGCCCCGCTCACTTCCAGTAGCAGCAAGGGTTGGAGGCTCTTGAGAAAGGAGACCCACAGATCTCTCTTCTTCCCCCAGAGAAGGGCTGAACAAGACCTGTGGGTGTTTGAATTCCCCCTCCCAGCTCCAGGTGACAGACCAAGAGTCCCTGGGGGAATATCCCAGCCCAAGTCTGCGGGGGGTGGGGGGGTCTGTCATAGGGGATAGGAGTGTTTGCACCCATCTTCTTATTTCATCTCACAATAACCCTGCAAAGAAAGGACTAAGCAGCTGGTGACCCTTTTGTAGAAAGCTGTGGCTCAGAGGGGCTAGTACTCTGTCCACAGACACAGCACTTGAGGAGTTGAGGGCTGGAGTCTGAAGCCTGAGGCACCATTCTCAGTTACCTCAAAGCTAGAGACTGTGACAATGACAGGGATGGATTAGACCAGGGTCTCGATTCATCAGAAAAACTGGTGTGGAGGAAAAACTGGTAACCTAAAAGTCAGAGGGGCCTGGGTTTGTGTCCCAACTTCAACCCCGCCCCCCGCCCCCGCGCCTCGTCACTCTCAGCAAATCTGCTCCAATACTCAGTTTATACAATGCAGTCTGTACCAGTGACTTGCCAGCCTCTGCATGATTAAGCAATGACCAAGACATGTTTCTCCATCTGTAAAATGGGCCACCTAAGCCTTGCTCTGGGGACCCAGGATGTCAATGATGACTGGTCAACTTGCAAACATAAGAAGCTAGCTCTATATTTTCACCCAAATCTCAAAGGGTGTTAGCTCTGCAGAGAAGAGAACACTCTCCTCCCCGCCCCAAATCCTCCAACCCTGAAGTATACAGACAGGCCCAAGGAGGAGTGCGGCCAATGCTGGGGGTCCATTTCGCTGGCATCTCTCACCCTCTGGTGAGAGAGTGTGACACAGCCACAAGGGACAACTATGTAACAGGAGAGAATTCCAACAGGAGTTGGGGAGGGACGACAGATGTGACTGGGAACATCGGGGGAGGCTTCGGGAGGTGGTGAGACTTAAGCTGGGTCTCCTGGAGGGTGGACCTGGTGATGGGAGAAGAGAAGGCGTTTCAGACACTGGAAACTGCTTCAATAAAAGCCTCAGACTGTCAGGTGCTGAGGGAGTTTGAAAGGGTGGGGGGACTGAGAGCAAAAGGACTTCAAGAGGCCCAAGAGGAAGTAGGAGCCAGAGTAGGGCAAATTGTAGATAGCTTTGACCATGAAGCTAGAAAGTGTGCACTTTCTCCTGAAGGCAACAGGAGCCATTGAAGGTTTCTGAGCAGGGGCAGGATATGATCTCCTTTGCATTTTAGGCATATTGTTTATAGAGAGAGCGGAGGTGAGAAGGCTATTAGAGCCACCTCCTCCCAGCACACTGTGAATAACAGCAACACCTCAAGACCTGGCTAGAGACCCCACAAACCCGTTGTTACCATGCACACCAGGCCTCGAGCTGTGTGGTTCCCAGTCTGATGTAGGTGGCAAGGAAGGCAAAGGTCTGGGCTCTGGTTCCCACGCCAACCCCCTTGCAGTCATGGCCCTCGTATTGATTAAAAAGATATGCCTACAGCCATGCAACCCTGAACGTGCCCATGCAACCCTGAACGCGCCAATCTCATCTGATCTCAGAAGCTAAGCAGTGTCGGGCCTGGTTAGTACTTGGATGGGCGACCACCTAAGAAGACCAGGTGCTGTAGGCGTAAAAAATTAAATTAAATTAAAAGGTACATGAGTGCCCTGAAAAAGTGAGGGGGGGTGGTCTCTGGAAGGGAGGGGAAGAGAGAGTGGGGAGGGAGCCCCATTTAATGAGGTTCTGCTCAGCTACCAGCCTTTTACTGAGGTCCTAGTGACCTTGGGGACAAGTGCCCTGAAGTAATTATCCCTGTTCCACAAGATGGAAACCAAGACGACATGGTTAGGAACAGCCCAGGGTCCCCAGAGCTGGGACACAAGCCCAAGTGTGTCTGACCCCAAAACTCCTCAGGCCATCAGCAAGAAGGGAAACTGAGGCCTCAAGGAAGCAATGCCCCTTCTTCCAAGAGGAGGACCACTCTGACTCAGATACCACAGGAGGCATTCTAGAGGCCCTGTCCCCCTCCTGCATCCCCTCCTAGCAGTCCTCTCGACCAGCCACATTGGAGTCCCAGCCTCCTATGACACACACACTCACACAAGCTCATGTTTTGAGAGTTCTGGTGTATCTAAGACAGTCACGAAAATAGCAGTTCATCTAACTTCCCATTTTAGATGCAAGAACCTCATCTGAGACTGGCAATCTGAGTCTCCAGGTCTTTTGCTAGATGACATTAAGCCAAGGCTGGAGATAGGAAGGGGGCTGCTCAGGATGAGGTCCGTGTCCCATTGCCATAGAGGACCCAAGGTGGGAGACCTGGAAGTCAGGAAAACTTAAGGAAAGGGTGGGTGGTGGAAGGGAGAGTTCTTGAGAGGTCACTTCTTCCTCTTGGCTAATCACAGAGACCCCTCAGTGTGGGCTCCTCAAGGATGACAAGGACAGCAGGTCTGAGGAAGGCTAGTTTCACACAGCTGGACCTGGCAGCAACTCCAACTCAAGCCTCAGTTTTAATCAATGGAGCAAGGACTTGGCCACAGTCAGCAGCAAAGATTAGCAGAGGCCTGAGAGGGAAGGAAGAGGGGGGTGTCTGGCCAAGGAAGGGTGTGCATGGGATTTACCCTGGGTCAGAGCAGGAGCTTTCAGAGCCCTTTCCCACAAGGCATGGAGATGGGAGTCAGACTGAGCCAGGGGACAAATCCAACCCACTGAAGCTCAACTAGACCCAAAAACTCAGCCTCCAATCTCCTCTTCCCCAATCACGATGAGCCTCAAGTGCAACACCAAGGAGAACTTACCAACCAGTGAGACCCCAGGATGGCTGAGCATGGGCAGCTCAAGGTGTTCATGCCATCCTTACTTGGGGATGGGAGGGGGGTCTCAGCACAGGAGCTGTGGTGCCCCCATTCTCCCCTTCAGACCAGGCTGTACAGAGGGATGGACCGAATAGGTCACCTCCTCACCCCTCAAGTGCACTGGAAGAGAGTGAAAAGAAGGAGGGGACAAATGGTATCAGCTGCCTAGCATAACTTATTAGCATCCAGGCAAGATTAATCAAGCCCAGAAACCTCGAGCAGACCCCTAATTAGTTGCCACTGATAACTATATTTGTCATGCTCTCCAATTATTCCACTGTAAATTTCAGAGTTTAATTGCACCTTGTTCTTCATTGAAGTGTCACTGTTTGCACACGCTCTCCTAATTCTTTAGCAAATTTGACAAAATTCAGCATTAAATATAGATTATCTTTAGATTTCCATAATTAACACAACCAAACTGTCTCAGGCCTAAATATTTCTCCCAGCGCCATAAATCTGGCCTGTCCCCAGAACCCAGAGAGCTGCTCCCAGCTCCCCGGCAGAGGCCTTGGGGAGAACACGCATGCACAACCATTAGCTTAAACAACACTCCTGTGCAGAGCTGGGATAGGGGTAGCAGGCAAGGCTTCATTGAGGCCACACACCCAGAAACCAACCCACCCCCAAATTTGTAGGAGGTCCCATCGAGGCTGCTCCCTGAGGCATCTCAGCCATGTCCTGGGGCTTTGAAGCCCAGTCCACAGCACCACGACCGACCTCCAGTCCTGGCAAGTGGGTTAGAGGTAAGTGGCCTGGCCTACAGTGAGGCCACAGGCCACTTCACCCCATGAAGGCCAAAGGGCCCCTGTTTGTGACTTTTTTCCCTATTAAGGCTGACCTTGATGTATGACATTATGCTAGGAACATGGCCCAGGCAGACAGGCGTGCCCTCCATGCCGCACCCTCTCCCTGGCACCCTCGCTGCCCAATCTTCTCACCTAACACACTCTCTCCAGACTCACAGGTGACTATATGTCCATTCAACTCTAAAAACAGCCAGCTGGGGCTCTTAGTTTGGACTAAGGCTATGGAAGGGAGTTCATGACCCTCCATCCAATCATCAGGCTGCAAATCTTTTCCACCAGCCCACAAAACCCCAAATCTAACACCCCAACAAAGCCAGCAAGGTGTCCACTTTGAAGATGACAAAGAGGCAGCAGAGGTGATATGGAAATGACATAGAAGTTGTGTCCCTCCAGATCTCCACCTAGCCCTTGGCTCTTGTTAAGAGAACTGTATCTTGGGTTTAACACAAATCAAGGCCCTTCCGGAGTTCAACTGCAAGCCCAGCTCCCACCCTGCACTGCATCCATGCAAACACACACACACACACACACACACACACACACACATACTTAAGATGTACACACATATGCAGAGACAAATAGACACAGATAGAGACACACCACTGACACCCAGGGACAAACAGACACATGCAATCAGAGCCTGACACAAATACAAACACACAGACATAGAAATACACACCCTTCTGTCCAAACCCTATAGGAGATGGGGGCAGCCAGACAGGGAAATGCTCACTCCCAAGAAATCAGTGGCATATCCAGACTCTTGCCACACCGAAGGGCCAGAGTGGGCTGGGGGCTCTGGCAGACAGCTCTCTCTCACCCTCCATACTGCTTGCCAGCCTAATGTCCCTCTCTTTCCCTGGTGAAGATACAGTGGTGGCTGAGGGGCTGAACGTGGGAACAGGCAGTAACGTCAAGGAGCCTCAAAGTGTACTCACAGCAAATTTGGAGGAAAATCAATGGTCTTTAATGAGATTTGAGTTTTCTCCACAATGAGCTGGGCTGGGAGTTATATGGGGGAGGGATCTCTGGGTGAAATGTATGAGAGGATGCACTAGGACAAGAGTAGCAGGGCTAGAAGCCACTAGGCAACCACGAGTGAGGAAGCTCCAGGGCCAGCAGGGACAGGCAGAGACAGAGGACCAAGAGACAGATAAGATAGCAAGATGCCATCCAGCCCCACCCACCAGGCCCAGAGAGGGCCCCTGGGCCAGCTTGGGTGTTCGCCACAGCAGAGCTGGGTTCTGGATCCAGGAGTCTGAATTCCCAGCCTTCAGAAAGAATGAGTGGCTGAGGTCCACTCAGGTCAGAAGGCTGGCCAGAGCCAAGAACAGTGGGAAGTGGTCAGCAGAGGGTGGGGGGTATGCAGCTCACTCAGGGTTATTGGCTTCAGAGGGTGGTGAGAGGTGATATCAGTGGGTTAACTCTGATCAGTGGGTGATAAGAGTTAACCCATTGATATTACCTCTCACCACCCTCTGAACTGCACCTACAGTTTAATGCACACCTGCCAGGCTCCAGACACCTGGTACCGTCATTCTACAGAAAACCCTGCAAGAGATGGCCCCTTGCTCAGATGAGGAAAACAGGGATCAGAGAAGTTAAATAAACTTCTCAAAGCCACCCAGCCAGTGAGTGCCTGAGGCAGCACCTGCACCAAGGTCTGCTAGGCTCTAAGTCTGTGCTTCCTCCATTCTTCTTACAAGCAGCACCTCGCAGGCGATGAAGGAGCCACACCTTCTCTCCCCACTCTTCCAGCCCAAGGCTCCACGGTCCTTGGGCCAACTGGGTCAGAGCTCGGGTTCAGGCTCCAGGTGACAGAAACTCAGGGAATCTTTTCCACAGCTCCACCTCAAATCGAAAGACTTCCCCAGGCACAGAGCAGAGGACATTTGTCAGCTGCAACCATACCCGCCCCACCCCACTGGCTGAAGCTTTGAGCTCCCCGCCTTCTTACTGAATAATAGAAGGGATCAGAGGCCATAAACCCAACCTTAATATCCTCTGCCTGAAGCCCCTATGCAACATCCTACCTGCATGGTCGTCTGAGTGCTTTCGCTCCTCCAGTGACAGAGAGCTCACTGCCTCCAAAGTACCCCATTCACCCTCTGGAATCCTGTTAAATGAGACACTATCTGCTGTCCTGAGCCTCCCACTGGTCCAAATCCTGCCCTCTGGGTCACTGTTCTGCTCCATGAAAGCCCCTCTGTAATGTGAATACCAAGGCCACTGCCCCCCACCACCCTACCACCACCACCACCACCACCTAAGGGGCTTCCATTTACCTGGCTAACCACTTCCTCATTCCCTCAACTGATGCAAACTATCCAAGCCCATTCCCTCCCACACACCTGAAGGTGTCAGCAGAATTGTTGATAGCAGAGAAGAGTGGTTAAAGGGAACCATTTTTTGGATGGACTTGGTAATTTCTTGAATATAATAACAAAAGCACAGGCAACAAAAGAAAAAATAGATAAATGGGACTACATCAAAATTTAAAACTTCTGTGCATCAGAGGACACAATTAACAGAGAGAAAATGCAACCTACAAAATAGGAGAAAGTATTTGCAAATCATCATCTGATATGAGGTTATTATCAAAAAACTATAATGAACCACAACTCAACAATAACAAACAACAAATAACCTGATAAACAATTGAGTGAATATTTCTCCGAGGATGATATACAATGGCCAAAAGCATAAGATGTTTAACGTCGCTAATCACTAGAGGAATGCATATCAAAACCACAATGAGGTAACACCTCACACCCAATAGGATGGCTACCATCAAAAAAAAAAGAAAGAAAGAAAGAAAGAAAACGACAAATGTTGGTGAGATTGTGGAGAGACTGTAAAACGGTGCAGCCACTATGGCAAACAGTATGTTCCTCATAAAAATTAAAAATAGAATTAACGTATGACCCAGCAATCATACTTCTAGGTATACATCCAAAAGAACTGAAAACAGGATCTCAGAGATATTTGCACACACATGTTCATTGAAGCATTATTTACAGTAGCCAAGAGATGGGAGCAATCCAAGTGTACATCAACCTATGAATGGATAAACAAAATGTAGTATATACATACAATGGAATATTATTCAGCCTTAAAAAAGGAAGGAAATCCTGTCACTTGTTACAACATGGATGAACCTTGAAGACATTATGCTAAATGAAATAAGCCAGTCATATGAGTATCTAAAGTTGTCAAATTGATAGAAACAGAAAATAGAATGGCGATTGTCAGGAGCTGAGGGAGAGGAATGGGGAGTTGTCACTTAATGGGTATAGAGTTTCAATTCTGCAAGATGAAAAAGGCCTGCAGATTTGTTGCACAACAATATGAACCAAAAAAGAAGAAAAAAGCAATGATTTTGGATTCAGACAGAAATGGGTTTCAGTCCCAGCTCTACCGTTTCTTAGCTGCTTAACTTGAAGCAAGTTGCCAAATGCCTCTCTAAGCCTCAGTGTCCCCAACTCTACAACAGGGTAATGAAAGAATCTAACTCACAGGGTTGCTGTGAGCATTCTCTCATTGATTTTTGCTGACTTGTTCACTGCTGTGCCCCCAGCTGGCATACAGTAGGTGCTCAATAATTCCTTGTTAAATGACAGCGTGAGCTAAGCCTTGGCCTTCTGTCCTCAGAGGCCCTCCGGCCCACCCTTCACTCCCATCTCTAGCAGGATCTGCAGCTTTAAGGACTCCCACTCTCTAGTCCTGGCAGGAGAGGGGGAGCCCCACTTCCCCAGCAGCCCCAGGCACCCCAATTGCCATTCCATCCAGTCTGGGCACCAATTCTGTCCATCAATATTGGCTTCCGGCAGCCACACTTGGATGCCCACGTAATCGATAACCAGCAGCTGCCATTGATCAGCCCCTGGGGTATCAGAAGCCAGGGAAGAGTCAAGGAGAAGGATGAGGAGACAGAGTCCCAGAAAGGGCGGAGTAACAGAGATACTTCAGTGACCCAGCCACAGCAGACAGACAAGACAGAGGTAATCAAAAACAGAAAACAGAGGAATAGCGGAGAGGGAGGGGAGGCACCAGACCTTGAGCTAGGAAGGGCAAAGAGGCAGCAGACACAGGGAAGCCCCTGAAAAGGGAGAAGGAAGAGGCAGGCAAAGAAGTTATTGAAGTGGCCTACCATGTACCAAGGGCATCTTCTCTTAAGCCCCAGCACAACCCTGGGAGAAAGAGGTCTTTGGCACCATTTTATGGGGGAAGAAACTAAGCTCGGAGGTTAAAAAACTTGACCTAGGCCTGAGCCTTTAGGTACGGCAGCAGAGACAGAATTTAAACCCAGGTCTGGTGTCTTTGGGAGTCAAAGCCTTTTGCCACAACCCACAGTAGCCCTGAGTTGTCACTTCCGGCCTCCCCACCTGGGCATACCACCCACAGCTGAGTGGGGAGCTGGCAGAGGTGCCCCCGACTCCCTCCACTGGGATGTCCCACTGAGAGCTTGTCAAGCTGGTTTAGGGGAGGAGTGGGGAAGTAGATGGGGTGGTATTGCATGGGGAGGGTGGCTGTGTGCAGACCTGACTTGGCCTCCTCAGCAGCAGGCCTCCCAACAGATGCTTGGACTAGAGTTGCCTTTTTTCCAACCCCAGCTCCCCATCCCTCTCTCTTACCTCCCTCCCTCCCATACCCTTCTGATTGCAAGAGCATGATTTTGGGCAAGTTACACAATCCCTATGAGCCTCAATTTCTTATCTCTAAGCCTAAGGTAGTAACAGTGCCTACCATAAAGATTAAATGAGAGGAAGCATGTACAACTGTTAGCACATGGTAAGTACATAATAAATGTAAGGACCGTCATCATCATTATCATCACCCTGCTCCAAGCACACAGCTTCTGGAGCCCATATCCATCACAGTGAGACTGTTGTATATGTTGGTCCCAGGGTTCCGATTTAAACAAGATCCAGCCCCTTGCAGTGCCTGGCCCAGGGCTAGTGCCCCCATCTATAGGAGGGGCTTCTGTGCAAGGCCCAGATGCAGGTGGGCCTCAGCAGGGGGAGAGCTGAGGCGGCCTACAGAGCATCCCCTCAGCCCTCCACTAGCTCTTTTTTTTCAGAGAATCACGAGCAGCTGTGGCTGGGGGCTCATTTGTGCCTTGCCTCCTCAGAAAGTAGAAGGTCAAGGCCAGCTGGAAATGTGCTGAAAACTTTGCCTCTTCAACCCACTACAGAGAAGAGGAGAGGGAGGCAATTAGTCTCCAACCTCAGGACTCATTCATCGTTTTCAAACATCCAGGATGTGCCTGGCCCTGTGCCGAAACCTGGGAATATAAAATGAGTCAAGCCAATTTCTTCCTTGATAGTCTGAAGGAAGAGGATCAGGATTTCGTGTCTGCAGAGGCCTGTGGGGGCCAAGGGGGAGTTGTAAAGGGTTGTGGGGCAGGGGTGGGGGCAGTAAGGCTACTTGCAAGAAGGGACCAAGTCCAGTGTCAGACTACCTCCTTTGTCTGCTGACTTCCACCTTGGTTTCTTCTTTCTAAAGGAAACTGTTCAGCCCACTGACATTTTTTTTGAGGTTTCAGATAAATCGTGGAAGGCACCACTTTTCATGGAGTCTCCATTCTGATACCCACAAACTTCAGCAAAAAAGCCATGAACCCAAGGGGGAGAGAGGTGCAGAGGTGGAGGGAGAAAGCAGAAGGGGCCAAGTTCAGCAGTGGGGCGGGGGCGGGGTGCGCAGCCGCTCCTTCAGAACTGCTGCAGCTGCTGAAGGGTTTTCTCTGAAATAGAATATTGTGACAGAGAGGGCACGGCGGGGCTAAGGACAAGGCATTTCCATAAGAATCCTTCTTGGAGTGCAGTGGAGGGGAACCTTGCTTAGAGGCAGCCTTCGCAGAGCCCGGAGTATAAATCTCCTGGTCCCGATTCAACAACCAGCCCCGCTCCTTTTCCCAGTCCGGGGAAGAAACTGGGACAATAAACTGGGGCAGAGCTCACACCCTTTCCTGCTTCTCTGAACGTGTGAATGGTCCTTGGGGCTCTGGCCTTGCTCCCCCACCCCAGTTGGCTAAATGAGATTCTGCGATTTAAAAAGATCATTCTCAGAGCAGTTGTTGTATCTGTAAAATAACAATGGCTGTCATGAGTGAGGGGTTACAACTTACCAGGCACTGTGCTACCCTGCTTAGGTATTGGTATCCCTATTCACAGAAGATGCAACGGATATCCTAGAGGAAAAGCAACTTGCCTTAGGTCACTCAGCTAGGAAGAGGTGGGTCAGGACTAGAACCCAAAACCGTGCTGTACACGCCGATTTGAAAGGAAGAAGTGGCCAGCTTGGGAAGCAGTGGGGATGGAGGGACTAGAATCTCTGAATGAGAGTTTGGTGGGGAGAGTAAAGTAAGGGGTAGCCCCAGGTGCTATGCCACCTGTCCAGGCCTCTAGGACTTAGGAGGAAGGAGACAGTGACATCTCCCTGGCTGGTGGCCACTTCTCCCCACATAAAACCCTCTCTATGTGGGTTTTGAGCACAAACCTAGGAGTGAGAAGCACTTGAGCTCTGGGCTGGGGAATAGGCAGTTAGAACTTTCTGGAGCACCTCCCCCAGCAGGATGAGCTGAAGCCCACCAGGGAGGTGTTAATGAAACAGGGAAGCTGCGAACAGAGCCAGGAGTGATTCCAATCTGACGCCTCCACCCCAGCCCCCACTAGTAATGAGCTGGGACCTGCCCTTCTCCCCAGGGAGTGGGGTGAGGGGAAAAGGGGATGTCCTTAGGCATCTTTGTTGCTTCAGATACCTTTCATCATTATTATTTTCACTGCAATAAAAACAAGGAAGCCTCACATTTATTGAGCACCTACTGTGTCCCAGGCACTGTGCTAAGTCCTTTTCATACGTCATTAACCCTCAAAAACATACATGGTCTTATTCTTATCTCCATTTTGTAGATAGACAATCTGAGGCTCAATCAGTTTAAGTGACTGGCCTGAGGTAGAGCCAACATTTGGATCCAGGACTGTTCGACTCGGAAGTCTGTATTCTTAATGCTTTTGCTACTGTGCCTCTGACATGATCCAATGAGGTCCTCAGCAGGAAGGCGGATGGGGTGGAAATGTTGCCATCTGGGGACAAGTTGGGAGCCCGACCCTGGGGGGCATGGGAGTGGGCCCATGCCTCCACAAAGGCAAGTATGTTTGTGTGTGGCCCCAGGGCTGGAGCTGGTGTGAATAAAGGAAGCAAATCCAGCACATCATGTGTCCTAAAAGTTCCAGAACTGGAAAAAAGAACAGAATCCCAGACCTACCACCAAGCCTCTCAGTCCCTTGTGTGCTCTTCTCCACTTGAGCTGAGAGTGGGGCGCGGGGAGGGCTCTAAGGAGGGGCCCACAGCTCTGCCCATTGCCTGGGGAGGGCTGGAGAGGGGTACTGGCTGAGGAGGACTGAAGTGGTGGTGGTGGGTGCTCAGAAGACCCCTGCCTCCTGGTCAGGGAGGGAGGGGCTGAGCAGCTCCTTGAGTGGGGTCCCATGTTTGTAAACATCATTAATCAGAGATTAGCAGATAGGCATGCTAATTGCACCTGTGGACGCCAGAGACCTCAAGGTTGATTACATTTACAAACTGTGGGGCTCCCTGGCGGCCTGGCCCTGCAGGAGTGGAAGTGGGTATCTAGGTTAGGACCCCAGCCTGGTGGAGGAAACTGGCAATTTAGCTTATCACCAAAAAAAGAATTCCAGCCCTGGAGAGGAACAGGGGTGTTGACAACAATTCAGCTGCTCTGGAAATACCAAGCCAGCCGCCAAACCTTCTGAGACCCTTCCTCTCTTGGCCCAGGAGCCCTGACAAAGGCGGATCCTGCAAATGTTACTTCAAACCCCTCCCCTTCCCAACACTCTCCAGTGGTTCTCTGGGGTAAATCATTGAGGGCTGCAGCTGAAAGGGGCCCTAGAGCCTATGGGGAAATTGAGACCTGACTGGTAGGAGAGCAGAGCCCCAGTGCCCTGATCTCATGGTCTGCCCCCACCAAGCCCCCATGCGGTGAGAACAGCCGCCATCCTCCAGGCACTGCCTGAAGGCTTCAAATGCATGATTTCATTTAACCTGCACCATGATGTCCTGAGGTGGACACTGTCATTATGCCCATTTTATAGAAGAGGGAAACTAAAACTTAGAAAAGTTAAGGGACGTGTCCACCACTAGAAAGGCACAGAGCTAGACTCAAAGCAAACTGCTTACCAGCGAGGACCATGCTCTTGGCCACTGTTCCCTTCTCTGGCTGCATCCTGACCCTGCCCTAGATGGACCCACACCCGTCTACGGCCACGCCACCCTAAACGTGCCCGATCTCGTCTGATCTCGGAAGCCAAGCAGGGTCGGGCCTGTTTAGTACTTGGATGGGAGACCGCCTGGGAATACCATGTGCTATAGGCGTTAAAAAAAAATTAGCAGATGGACCCACACCCAGCCCCTCAGCCACAGCCACCCCAGCCCCCATGTATCTAACCACACCTGCTGAGCAGTGTCTATGTGTCAGGCACCGTGGCCGCTCCTAGGAGACACAGACCTCAGCCTTGGCCTTAGGGCCTCAGGTGCTTTTTCTTGGGAATGGCTGGTCTGCATGACTTAACTACATACCCGTGTGTGCGAGGCAGGTAATTACAGCTTCAATTCCCTTTCGTTCATATGAACCTGTCTTCCCAGAAGCTGACCAGCTTGCTGCCCAGTGGGTGAAGCAGGGAAGAGCACCCTGTGCCTGGCTGTTCGCTCAGGAGAGAGGCCCTCTAGATGGCCCAGACCACAGGGACCCAAAAAGCTGATGAACAGCATATCTAAAGCAGGTCAGATATGGTTCCAGACCTCACAGAGAAATCCCTGGGCAGGTGAGGGGCTCTGGACCCCAAGTACCCCCAGCCTCAACTTCTACTTTCCATGCTGGGTTTGGTCCTAGAGAGCAGAGCTCGATTCTGTACCCCTACACGGAGAGAACACAAGGACACCTGAGTTCGTTTTCATCAAGTCTGTTAGTCTGTGTTCTCCAGAGAAACAGAAACCAATGAGAGACAGATACACACACAGAAACATACATACTGACATACTGGTTTATTTATCATAGAGAATTGGCTCATGCAATTATGGAAGCTGGCAAGTCCCAAGTTCTACAGGATGAGTCTGTAAGCTGGAGACCCAGGAGAGCAAATAGCGTTCCCATCTGAAAGCCAGCAGACTGGAGACCCAGGATGAGCCCTTGTTTTAGTTCCAAAGGCAGGACTGGATTCTTACCAGTCAGGCTTTTTATTCCACTCAGGCCTTCAAACGATTGAATGAGGCCCATCTACACTAGGGAGGGCAATCTGCTTTGCTCAGTCTTCCAATGTAAATGTTAACCTTATCCAAAACACCCTCGCACACACCCCCAGAATGTCTGACCAAGTATCGGGGCACCCCATGGCCCAATCAAATTGACACATAAACCGAACCATCACATCCAGGTTTGGATTATTGTGTGCTAGTCCTAGGTGCACAGTCCTTTAGTTTTCAGACACTTTTTACTGATATGCTCTCGTTTTATTTTTACAACTGCCCTGTTGTGGAGAGGGTAGGTGGAGCAGGTATTAATGGCAGTATCCCCACTCTATAGATGAGACACCATCTAGGTAGGAAGCCGTGGAGCCAGGGCTGGAACCAGCATCTTCTAAAGAACCTTACGGACGGATGAAAGGTTGCCTGGTGTGTGCTTTCAGGCATGTTCTCAAAAGCACGGGTGTGAATGATTTGGAGGACATTTCTTGGACAAGAGCGGGTGGCTCCAGGGCCAGTGATTCTCAAACGTGGCTGGACACCAGCATCTGGGGAGCTCTAAGAAATGCCTGCGCCTGGCTCCTTCTCCAGAGATCCTGCTTTCATCGGCCTGGTGCCTCTGGGCATCTGGAATATTAAAAGCTATTCCCCTCCCTGCCCCCATGACTCTAAGGTGCAGCCAAGGTTCAAAACCACACTAGGTTCTTAGTCAAGAGTGTGGCAGGGATGGAGGAAGCAGCGTAGTACGCCAAAGGTTGACACGTGCCAGTGGAAGTCAGAGCCTGTGTGCCAGTCAGGAACAAACAGCTCCAAGTGAGACTGATGTGGTGGTGATCTATGGAGTTTATGAAGGGGTTTCTTCCTTTCTTGAGGAAAAAAACAAAACAAAACAAAACGTTGACTTTAAAACATTCTTAGGCTCTTTTTAACCAAATTCAAATGTTCTAAATTGGCATTAGAATTCCAAGATAAACCCACGTTACAGAGAAAAGGGCGGTATTTATCAAACATCTACTATGTGTGCAGCATCGAGTTCCTACTGTCCTCTGTATCCTCCCAGCAACCCAGAAAGGCAGGATTATCCCTTCGCTGAGGAGGGGACTGAGGCTCAGGAGGGCAAAGAACTTGCCCAAAGTCACACAGCATTCAGGATTCGAACTTAGCATTGCCGTCCTCCAGATTCTTGCTCCAGAGCAGTGGTTCTCAACTAGGGTGAGCCTGTTCCCCAGGGGACATTTGGCCTTATCTGGAGGGATTTTTGGTTGTCACATCTGGGGGAAAGGGGGTGCTACTGGCATCTGTGGGTAGAGGCCAGGGATGCTGCTAAACATCCTACAATGCACAGGGCGGCCTCCACAACAGAGACTTATCTAGCCCAGAGTGTCAACAGTACTGAGACTGACAAATCTTGCTCCAGGCTTCTCAGCCTGGGCTGCACATCAGAGCCATCTGGCGGCGGAGGGAGGAGGGGCAAGGGGGGAAGGGACTTTAAAAATCTTGATGTTCAGGCTGCACCTGGACCAATTTCATTGGCCTTTCTAGGAGTGGGTCTCAGTGTAAATTGTTTCTTAAAGCTTGCCAGGTAGTTCCAATGTGCAGCCGAGATGACTCTAAACTACTTACACTGGTGGCTTCTGCTCCGTTTGCGGGACCCTGAGGGAGGAGCGCCAAATCAGTATGGATGGTGTAGCAGCAACCGTGTCCTCACACCTCCCAGAATCAAAGGCCAGGGCTGTTCGTTGGTTCCTTCCGTGGAAGTGGACCCACCGAAGACTCACTGGTCGGGCATGGGGGACTGGAGGGCCACAGGTGGGCGGGGTAGGGTCGGGGTGGGCGTTGGCTAATCTTTCCCTTGCCTCCTGGGGGCCACAGCCAGGAATCTCCCCCAGGTGGCTGCGAGAGCTTCTCAAAGAGACTGTGGACCAAAGAGCAAGGCTGCCACCTAATGGAGGAACTGGACAGAATGGTCCACTGGTTGAGTGCCTGCTGGACACCAAGTGATGTTTTATTTGATCCTCACAACAGCCCAGTGAGGGAGATGCAGACGAGGGCCCTGAGGCACATAAAAATGAAGCCACCTGCTCAAGGCCCCCACAGTAGGGCAGGGTTTGAGCCTGGATTTGTACCCATCTGGTCCACAAGAGAGCCCCAGGCCTCCCTCTACATTCTCACACTGGTTCAAGGGGACTAGGACCCCTGGAATGGGCTGCCCAATTCCCTTCTGATGCCTAAACTTCTCCTTGACATCCAGGCAGGACCCAGGAGGAAAGAGACTCTCTGAACTAGCACATTCTAGAAATTAATGGGCTGCCATCTCCAACACCAAGTCCAAACTCAAAACAGGAAATGGAACTTCCTCTGGTACCACCTCAAAGCTTCCTGCCCCCAGAGACAGTGATTAATAAACAGGGCCTGGGTGCACAGTCAGGCAAGAGATTCCAGCACATTCAAACACGTGGATGTACATGCAACCCACCCCCTGCCCTCCAGCACACACACATCTTGAAAAGTCCAAGTCAGCCCCCATCTTGCCTCTCTTTCTCTTTTTCTGAGGACAGTCCTGGGTGCTGAGCCACTCTGGGCCCTTCGGATGTGGCTGAGGGCTCTTGGGAGTCTTGGTGAATTTGCTCTCTCTTCCCATCTCCCACAAAACCTTTCCTCTGGCTGCAAATGGAATGAAGAATAATTCCTGTACAGATAGACAGGACAGGGAGAAAAGAGAGAACTGAGAAAAGGAAAGATCATGTGTCAGGCACTTCCTCATTTTATCCTCAAATGGATGTATTTTCCTCATTTGGCACAAAAAGCAATTGAGACACACAAAGACTGAAAAACTTGTTTAGGATAAACTAGCTACACGTGTGATCAGGAGGCAAGAAGGGGAGAGCAGACTCACCCGCAGCCACAGAGACATTCAAAGACTCCAGTCCAGGAGGCAGCTGTCTTCCGGGCAGGATGGTAAGGAGAAGCTGGCAGGAGGCCTGCACCTCCTGGGACAGGCCTGAGCCCTCGCTCCCTGTAGAGCATGAGGGCAGGTTAGGGATGTCCCAGCTGGACATGCAGGTGCTCAAGAAATGCATGTCTGAGCACGGAAAAGCAGGGACATCTACCTACCAAGCACAAGGAGAGTAGGCCGGTCCCAGAGGAACTCCAAGCAACTCGTGATGGGGATCTCAGAGGACTGGGAAATCTCAGGCCCAGGGCAGCCCACTGTGCCAGCCACGAGCCAGCCCTGCTGGGCTTTGGCCTAGAAGGGGGAAGAAGAAATCATGTTCTAGCTCACTAACTCTCCTCAGAGCTCTGGCCAAGAAGGAGCCCAATCTTGCTATATACAGACTCATTCCCTCACTGAGCCATTCAATTCAGTCAATAGTTATTAAGCACCTAGAATGGGCAAGCTCTGTTATAGGCACTGGAGAGAGGGCAGTGAACAAACAGGCCAAAATCCCAGCATCACAGAAGGGGAGTTGGAGAGGGCCTCACTGGAGTGACTTTTGAATACAGACCTGAAGGAGATGAGGGAGCACCGTGGAGACATCTGGGGGATAATATTCTAGGCAGGGACCAGTAAGTGCAAAGGCTGAGAGGTGGCTTCTTACCTGGCATGTGTGAGGAACAGCAGAACAGCAAGGTGTCCAGTGGGAAGGGAGCCACTGAGACAGGAGAGGGAACAAAGGGCCATATGAGGTAGAACCTCGAAGGCCCCTGGAAGGACTCTGGCTTATACTTGGAGAGAAATGCAAAGGCTTTGAAAGGTTCTGAGCAGAAAAGTAACATGGTCTGACTTGTGTTTCAACAGGATCACTGTGCCTGTTGTGTTGAGAGCCAACAGCAAAACCAAGGAGACCACCTTGGAGTTTTCTGCAATAATACAGGCAGTAGATGATGGTGGCTTGGACCAAAGTGGTAGCAGTGGAGATGGTAAGAAATGGTGAGAATATGGAAATAACTTCACAGTAAAACCAAAAGGATGCGCTGACGGGTGAGACACAGAGTGTGAGACCAGTAAAAATCAAGGATGACACCAGGGTTTTGGGCCTAAACAATTGAAGGAATGGAGGTGCCATCAACTGAGCTTGGTAAGTCTGCAAGAGGAACAGGTGCCCTGCTTTGGAAATGTTCGGTTTGAAATGCCCGTTAGCAAAAGAGAGTTGCTGAGTAGGCAACTAGATACATGAACCTGGGGTTAAGCAGCAAGATCCAGGCTAGAAATACATTTGGGAATCATTCAAATATAGATGGTATTTAAAGCCATGAGACTGGATGACACAAAAAAGAAATGCCTACATACAAGAACAGATTCAAGGACTGAGACAGGAGTATGGTCAGGAACTGCCAAATGCAGGGCAATACTTCCCCCTTGTGTCCATCAAAGGAAGCACAGCCGAAGACACCAGCACGCTCCAGGAGAGGGGTTTCTTAGATTTGTCCCCAGAAGTTGGGGTTTTCGTGGGGGGTGAGGGAGAGGATGTTTTCTGTTTTTTTGTTTGTTTGCTTTTTGTGTGTGAGGGAACACAGGAAAGGCATGAACTAGTCCTTGTTCAAAGAGCCTTTCAATCTGTGTCCCTACTGAAAGAACCCAGGCCTCCTATCAGCTAAACACGGAAGGCCTACTTAGTAGGCAATGAGGCACTGTGGTAAATTCGCAGGAGGGGCAAAGAGGTATGGCCGGGGACAGAGTGCAGTAAAGCGAATGACACTATGAAGCCCTTAACTTCAGACTCTGCTCCACTTGTGATTTGAAACACTCTGGGATCCTTCTTTAGAAGGATGTAGGAAGTGATGCCAACATGCTCCCTTCTCTCCCCTTCCTCCATCTGCTGCTGGCTAAGTGCCCTTGGGAAGGCTGAGCTTAGCTTATTTCTGCTTTACTTCCCCCACCCCCTTACCTGTAAAAAGCCTTCCATCAGTGGAGAACACGTCCATCACCTCCACAGCCCCCGCGCTGGCCTTGCTGACTATCGGAGTGAGCGGGCAGCTGTAAAGTTAGCCCCACATGAGGCTGAGTAATCTCAAGCTCCGTGCCCTACCCTCCTCCCGGCCCCCAAGGGTTATAGATGAGAATTCTAGCGATAGAGAGGCTTTGCTGAGGGATCGCCAAAGGGTCAAGATGGTTAGGCACTCGGCTGTGCCTCGAAATTGGGGCACATGGAAAATAAGGGTCGTCCGTGCCTGTTTCTCTGGCTGATGATGAGCTTATCCACTCCGAGGAAGTGAGCGGAGCGCAGCACAGCCCCAAGGTTCCGGGGATCCTGGAGCCCCTCGAGGACGAGCCACAGCTGCTGGGGGTCGCCTCCTGGCCTCGCCTCCCCAGCCTCGGTCCAGGGCCGGGGCCGCAGAGGGCTCACCTCCATGCAGACGCCCTGGTGGACCTGGTAGCGGCAGAGAGCGTCCAGCTTCTGTCGTCTGAGACGCAGAACAGGGATGTCCCGTGCCTCGGCCACGCGGAGAAGCTCCGCCCGCTCCCCTTGCAGTCCGGACCTGCCGGCCTGGAGCAGGAGCCGGGACACGCGGCGGCGGGCGGCCCGCAGAGCCAGGAGACACGGGAACAGGCCAAACAGAAGTTCTAGTCCCCCGGCGGACCGCGGAGTCGGCGCCAGGTCATCCAGTCTCAGGTGACTTAGCCACTCCCCACCGGGCTGCTCCCCGCGCCGCGCCGCTTGGGAAAAATGACGCGCTAGGAGGTGACCGGAGCAACGCCAGGTCGCGCCCCGGAGGGCCGAGAGCAGCGCCATGGCCGATGGCCCCTGCTGCGTCCTCAGAAGCGGTCACTGCCGACGGGATCCACTCCCCGGCCCCAAACACGGGTTAAGGGGACCCCACAGCAGCCCCCACCCTGCCTCCTTAGACAGAGGAACGAACAGCCTAGACTCCCTGCTCGAACATAGCCTAGAATTGAGTAATCGCCCCTTCCCGAACCCCACGTGGGCTGCTCCGCTTCCGGGTTCGGGCGGCCCTGCCCCCTGCCCGGCGACGTACTGCGCAGGCCCGGCCACCGGGTCGTCCCTACAGCGCCACCTGCGGGCCTGACTGAGCAGCGACCTCCACCGCACCGCGGTGATCAGCGCTG
Source organism: Pteropus vampyrus (assembly GCF_000151845.1). NCBI lineage: Eukaryota > Metazoa > Chordata > Mammalia > Chiroptera > Pteropodidae > Pteropus > Pteropus vampyrus. Next base: position 2,046,790 of record NW_011889139.1, read on the forward strand.
AGCTGACCCTGCTCCAGGCTTCATTCTGTGCGCTTGGAGGTTCCAGGAGGTTGGAGGGTCGCATTCATTCAGGCACCAGCAGAGGACACTTTAAGGGGACGTGTTCAACCAGTTCAGTGGTAGTGCTTCCCTCCCCACTTCCAGTCCACCACCGGAAGCTTATTTTCCTCAGAAGCTATGGCATCCAGCCCCTCCTCTGAACCTCCACTGTCTTGTCAAACCCTCAGCACCAGTAATCAGGACCTAGCAATACCTTCCTATCTCGTGGCCGCTGATTCTCTAAGTGATAGTCTGTGCCTGTCCTGTGGCTGCTGACAAGCCAACTGATGCCCTTGGCCCACAGGTAATGGCCAGACCCCTTGCTCAGCACTCAGACCCCCAAGGATCTAGGCAAGAGCCACCTTTTCAGCCCCATCTCACTCACGCACTACGTTCTGTGCTGTTCCCACAACACTGCATGCTCTTTTGGGCCCCTGAGCCTTGTACGTACGCCCTGTTGTCTTCTTTTCCGGCTGGGAAACTCCTACCCATTTTTAAAACCCAACCCAAACTCACGCTCCAGCAGTGAGGCCCTAAATCCACTCACTTTCCCACTCACCTGGAAGAAATTCTGAAACAACCACCCCTGAGCACAGAGCAGGGAGGAGAACAGAAAGACACTCCTGAAGCCAAGATAGGTTGTTGCGATTTTTCTTTTTTAATAATCACAGTGAAAAACAATTGGGAGGCAGGCCCTGGTATCTTGCTGACATTGTCTGAGTACAATGATGATCCCACGGGGGGCTGAGAAGCCACAATTGGACAGAACTGGGATGGGGGAAGAGAAGGGGCAGTGGGTGTAGTCAGACAGGGAGAGGAGGAAGCCTACAGTCCTTGATAGCGATTCAGATAGGTGAGTTCTCTCTGCCATCTCATCCCTGAGCAACATGGGGTGGGATTCGAGAAGATAGAGGGAAGCCCCCCTTTTGGCCACAGTACCTTCCCCAGGTCAAAGGGAAGAGACCAAGGACAACAAACAAAGGTCAAGGAGCCCAAGAAGGGAACCAAGAACCTGTCGTGAGTGACTGCTTTTGAGTTAACGGGTAAAACAATTAGGGACACCACCTCTTCTCTCCAGCCCACTTTTCACATTTGTGGCGGAAACAATTTGATAAGATAAAAAATCTGAAAGAAACAAATTTTCTAACCCCTGGTGGGGGTGGGGAGAGGAAGTAGAATCCAGGAGTCCAGAAATTAACACCTACAATCCAGAGGCAGGAACCAAGCCGTGAGGGTCGGGGAAGGAAGACAGGGCTCCCCACAGCAAACTAGGTCTCCTGTTCCGTGGGCCTCATTTGGATGTCTCCGATCTGTGGAACGCACAAGCCTTGAGGCAACCAGGACACACTTCCCACACCCTTAAGGCCTCCCTGCTCTCCTCCTCTGGGGATGGTTGGGCTTCTCCAGGGCATGGACAGCCACGGCCAGACTTACCTGGACATGTGGCGGGGTGCTGAGGGCATAGATGACAGCCTCTGCCACATCTTCAGGTTTCAGACACTGAGAGCACCAGGAGAAAGGGCGCCCGAGATGAGAAAAGAATGAATCCAAGTTCCTTCCCACCACTGAGGTCCCCTCCAGCATCCACATTCCCACCCCAACCCTCCAGGAGGGGTGACGGGCTAGCTAGAAGGGCGGGGTCTGAAGGCCAAGGTTCTTTTCCCTCTGCCCTAAGAGTGAGTGGCTTCACCAGGCCCAGAGGGAGGCCCCACCTTTATGTGTTCATAGATGGCAGCTGCCTTCTCAGAGTCCTTGTCATAGAGTCTGAAGGCGAACTGTGTCTCCACCACTCCTGGAGAGATGCACTGGGCCAACAGAGAGGGCCTGTTCAGGGGCTGGGCTTTGCTCCACCCCCACCCCAATCAGAGGCCAGGCCTTGGGGAGATTGGAAGTTAAGTATGGAAGCCACAAGGCCCCAGCTTCAAAGTGATAGCTGCTCCATGTCCATCAGCTGCCTCCTCCCTCCAGAGCTGCCACTGGCAGCTTTGATATCTACCATCTACAGAGCCCTTACCATAAGCCAGGTATATGTTTTACAAAACGTCTCAAAAAAACCCTCATAACCTGATAGATATTATCATCTCCATTTTACAAAGGAGAAGACCAAGGCTTCCAGCCATTGTGCACCTAGCTTCCCATAATCCCTTGCTTTCCCTCAGTCTCACCCCACCATTCTTTCCCTGCATGTTCCATTCAGGCCAGCCTCCTCCCATCTCAAAGTTAGTGAATCGAGGAAGCTCAAGTACTGAGCAGGGCCATGCAAGTAGTGGCAGAGTCCAGGAGCTCTGTACCCAGTACACACTCCCAAGGGTTCTAGGCAATAACCCTGGACATGGGCTCCCTGGGTAGTATGGGTGGGGTTAGGGAGGGCCTACGCCTACCCAGTCCCCACCAGGGCCAGGCCACACCCTCACCGTGGCTCGGATGTGGGTCTGGGCCTCTCGAAGCTCTTGCCTCAGTCCCTCTGTCAGTGAAGTGACGGCATACTTGGTAGCACTATAGAAATGGGCCACAGACAGGGGTACCACTCGGTGGCCAGACATGCTGGGTAGAGGGACAGAAGGGGAAAAAAGAGAGTGATGCTCCCAAGAGATCAGCAATGCCCCTTGCTATACCAGACAACCACACCACCTAGATGCCACAGAGAAGCCTTCAAAAGGGAACCTCTAGAGTCCATCTTTGTGGCCCACTAATTTAGCTTCTGTTATTCAAGCAGCTCCTGAACGCCCTATTCTTCTAGAAGTCCTCCCTCTGCTGACCACAGAATCCACTCTTCCGGTCATGTAGGCTGTCAAAAATCTCTCAATTTCATCTGCATGTTTCACCAATATGGTTCTATTAGGAGATCTCTGGGGGCAGAGGCCATGTCTCCCTCTCAGACCAGGAGCTATCCAATGATACTGTGTAGTCTTTCTTTGTACCACAAGGTAGAGTTCATTCCAGGGCCTGACAAATGGAGAACTTCAGTGCCAGGAGAGCCCCCAAGCTTCAGCTGCAAAAAGAAGGGGCTGAGCCACCCATTCTAGCCAACTAGGGGCTGACACACACTGTTCTTTCCCTCACCCTAATTATGTTATTTGGGTTTTAACTGAGTATATTAAATCCCTATTTGCCACCAAAGAAATAGGTCCAAAGAGGTCAAATGAGCTGCAGCAGATTGCCCAGCTTGGAGGCTGAGTGGTAATCTGCACTTGAGCCCTTGGTCATCTGCCTCACCTGTTGATGTGAATGATGTGCCCGTCGTCCACCTTCCGCTCCTTCATGGACTGGTAGGCTTCCCGCGTGCAGATGCAGAGGGCCAGCACATTCACCTGCAGGCCGGGGAGGGCAATGGGGTGTCTCCAGCTCGGGCCCATCTGAGCAGGTGATGGAGCCACAGAGCACTCCGGAGGGGTGGTGGGGAGGAGGCACATTCCAAAACAGTGTTCAGATCCTACCAGGGACCAGCAATGGACCCAGGACACCTTGCCTTAGGTGCTCCTTCCCCTAAAGCTACCAGCCCCAGATGACAGCAGAGGCAGCTCCTCCCTGGCTGACCTCCAAGTTCCTGCAAACAGGAATGGAAATCGCCCAAATCCACCCATGACCCAGGAACCCTCCCTGTTTTGGTTGGTTCCTCTGCAAACAGCAGAACCTCTGCCTTGGGGAACCATCTGCTTTTCTTCCCGATACCCTTCTCTTCTCTGGGCCAGAGTCTCTGGCCCTGCCCTCTCTTACACAGCCTAAAATCCTTTCTAAAATGGCTTTAAAAATCTCTCTCCTCAAGCACCGACCCTAGCCCCTTGACATCTTACCCAGCTACTACTCTCTGTTCCTCTCCTGTCCCCTCCCTTAAGATTACCAGTGGAGAAGACAAGGCCTAACCTTCTTTCCTTTAACTTCTGTTCCATCTACAAGACTAAGCACAGAGAATATTTAGAGAGTGGAGTATCTTGTCACAGGATAGCTAAGGACCTCCCAAGGGCTCAGGGACTTCTTGTCTTCCTTGGCCCAGCCCACTCCTATTCACTCTGACAGGGGTGACCCCAAATCCTCATGCTTCATAGAACAGAGCCCTGAAGAAGTGTCTCTTCTCTAAAGCTTCTGCCCAGCCCCACCCCTTAACCTCACCCAGAAGGACAAGCAGAGATAAAGCTTTCAGCAGGTCCTCATGTCTCGCCTCTCCAGAAGAGAGGGGACCAGCTAGGAGATTAAATGTTTCTCTTTATCAGGTGTCAAAGCTAGCCATCAGGACAGAACACTCTCGGTGCGAACCTGCCTCAACATTCACGACAGGACACAGGAGGCTTTTAGCCCTCTTTCTGGTCCTCTTAGCAGTGTGGGTGGGTGGGGCAGAGAAGTCTGCTCCTGAGGACAGCTGGTGTAGGAGAAACAGATTCCTTGGGGTCAGGAAATCTCCTAGGTCTTGGGAGTTAGGGGTGGGAGTGGAGAAGATGCCTCACAGGATGACCCTAATAGAATCACATACTTGGCAAGCTGAAAGAGGCCTTAGGGATATAATATAATTCATTTTACAGATGGGCAAGTTGAGGTCCAGGTTAGAGACCCACCTACTGCAGATGAGGGCCACAGCTTGGATATCCCAGAAGGCTGAAGGCAGGGATAGTGCTTCGTTTTCACTGATTGTTTCAGTGTTCATTGTTCATTTCCTGGCCCAAGCACCTGTTAGGTGCTAAAGCTACTGTGAGCAGATATGAAAAGGATTGTGGGGGCAAAGACGTATCCCATTTACACACTGCTTTCAACTTCTCAGATACTTTCAGACCCTAATATTGCTTCATAATACAGTCTAGAAGTTGAAAACCTATGTCCTGAAGACTGTGTTTGGTTCACACGTAGTTTTAAAACATTTTAAATTCATTTCCAACTTGTATTGTTTCATTCATTCAAAAAAATATCTTGAGTAGTTACAGGCTGAGGTGTAAGAGGAAAAAAAATCCTTCCTCTCATGGAGATGAGGTTTTGGTGAATGGGAGGGGTAGCACATAAAACCCAAGCTCCCCATCTCTCCCAAAAAAATCATAAAGTCTGGCCACATGGCCACACTGTCCTATAGCAACGATGCTAGACTTCCATAGTGGATGCCGCTGTACATGGCCGTGTGCTCTCCCTTGCTGCAGATCCCACCAGACCAGCCTCAGTCACGTACCTACTTGGCCCCAGGGGACATGGGAGTTTGTGACCCCAGATATTGATGGTATAGGTGTGTTCATCCCAATTAAATATGACCAGAATGAAGTGCAGAGAGGGTAACTACCTGCCTGAAGCCACATAGTAACTGGCAGGGCTGGGTGAGAACATCTTCTGTCTCCTGGTTCCTTTTCTTCCCAAAAGACCATGTTCCTAAGTGCTCTGCACAGTGCTGACATGTGGGGACAGTCAATAAACAGCAGTTCTCCCCCCGAATAATCTTTCTTCCAACAGAGAGAAATAAGCCTAAACTTTAAGAACTGCACCCAGGGCCTCAAAGAAGAATGGAAGAGATATGGCCATTCGTCTACTCATTATCTCTCTGGTAGGGAAAGAAGCAAGGGGACAATCAAGGTGCCCCAGGTAGGAATCCAAAGCTCCCTCTTGCTAGATGTCCTATCCTGAGCAGCGTTCTGGTTCACAGGCCCCTGGCTCCCTGCTCTCCTCCCAGCCTCCCATTCCAGGCCTGCAGCCCTTACATTGAACATGTCCTTCCAACCACTGGTGCTGCCTGAGAGCAGGGTGTCAGTCCGGGCCAAACCAGCGTTGTTGATGCAGATGTCCACACCGCCGTGCTGACAGCGGATAGCCGAGAACATGGAGAGGATGTCCTCTTCATTTGACAGGTCACATCTGAAGGGGATCAAAGTCCCGGGGTAGCCTGCACTCTTACATTCAGCAGCCAGCTCCTATGAAACCCAACAGGAGTCTAACTGGAGTGAGCTGCTCACTCCCACACCTCCCCAAGCAGAGACAACCTCCCTCCGCTGTCACCACTCATAGAACTCTCCTTTGGCGGCCACCTTTCAGTCACATAGATATTGGGACTGCCCATCCCCCAAAGTTTGTCCTCTTTGGTCAAAGTCCAGGGGATAAGAGCACTCCCTGAGTGAGGGAGGGGAAAGCTGAGATTTTCAATGAAGGAACCTTACAGATGAATTCGAGTCTTCAGTTCTGAGAAGGGGCTAAGGCTCTGAGGGGGACAAAGAAGGGGACCAGGGATCCTGGAATGGAATGATATTTCTTGTCTGCCTCTCCTTCAATAGGAACACCTTCTCTGCTCATAGGTAAGACGCACCTCTCACTCCACCCCATGCTTCTTCCACCAGTGCCAGGAGTCACTGAGCTGGTTCTCTCCCATCTCTTCTTAAGTACTTCTCTGCTATCACCTCATCTAGTGCCTTATAGAAGGGGTGATATGTGAACTATCATCCTCCACAAATTGCAGTGGCTCATAGTTCTCACACTGAGAACTCTCATACTTTTCAATCGAGTTTAACTGCCAATCTCCCCTCGCCCTACCCATAGGAAGGATCAGGAAGTCAGGACATATTCTTTCTCTCAGTCCCATGGTGTGCCACCCTCCACCCAAAAGTTTCTCTGGAGACCGAGGTAAGTCAGGTGGCAGGTGGCACTGGCAACCCCCTGTACATCACCAAGGCCCCCAACACACTAAAGAGTCTTGAGAGAGAAAGACCTGAGAAAGCAGAGCCACTGAGAGATGGCTGTGAGGAAAGCTGACATTCAGAAGCAGGAAGAAACAGCTATGTAGCCTTGGAGGCCAGTGACTGGGCATCTAAGCCTCGTGAAGGTGACTACATGTGTGGGAGGGAGAGAGCTGAGGGGTGTGGGATGCCCTAGAGGAAAGCCAACTTGGCCAGCTGCCCTGGCCTGGAGCCCTTCCTCCCCCCAAACCAAGCTGGGAATAAGGGGCTGGATCAAGTGACCTAGGAAATTCTTTTCTTCTTTAACTCTCTGGGAGTTTAAAAGGTATAGCCCTCTGGGACTCAGAAGCACCCCCTTCACCCAATTTTGCCTACTCACGACCACCTCAGGAAATAGAGATTCTCTCCGTAGGAGGCCAAAACTCAAAACAGTTTTAATATCAGTCAGTAAGAGCAGACTGTGGTCAAAGAAACCTGGACTTCACCCCACCCCTGGCAGGCAACTTTTCCCTTCCTCTGCCAGATTCAAACCCCCTGCAGGAAAGCCAGGATGGAGTGACTGAGAATATATTTCTCCCTGTCACTGCCTTCCCTGCCTATCCTCATCTGTCCTCAAAAATGGCCTGAAATCATGTTGGTCCCCTCACAGTGGAGGCATTCTCCTCTCATTAAAAGAGTCATCATAGGGCTACGTGATCAGCATGAGGGTTCCCTTGGGGCTCAGGAGCCCCTTTTCCTGACTAGTTTGGGGTGAGGGAGTAGGAAGAGAAGGCAAGAGTGGCTTTAGAATTAGGGAATCCAGTGTTCTAATCCCTGGCCTGATCATCTAGGCTCCAAACCTCCTGAGATCCTCAGGGTAGAAAGCAGGGAGGGGCAGAGTGGGGCAAAGGTGTAGCCAGGTGACCTTGGGACTATCTAGGAGGCTATAAAGTATACCTTTGGTCGTCAGCAACAGGGGAGGGAACAGTTCTCCTTCCTGTACACCTTCTCCCTCTGTCCCCACCCAAGGACTCCGTACTCTATCCCTGCTGGGGGACTTTGAGCAATGGTGGAGGCAATGCCCACAGTTAAGCACTAGCCCAGCCCCTGAGAGTGACCTTGCCAGGCAAATCCAATGACCTATCATGGAAAAATCTCCTCTTCTTCCTCCATGCTCCAACATGGCCAACTTCATTTCATTTGTCTCTGAGCTCTTGTTGCTCACAACTCTGCTCCCAAACCCAGCCCCACCTTAAGAGGAAAAACCAGGAGTTCCAGTTCCACATTGCTTTGTCCCCTCAGAGTTCACATGTTCAATGCCCTGTTCCACCTACTCAGTCTCATCTAGGACAGTGAAATTAGAGAAAGGTCTACCTGTGAATATCCCATCGTCAATCTCTTAGGCCCACTGGGTAGGGATTACCCCTCAGACTTGGTGGGGAAAGGGACTAGCCTCTTCAGAAAAAGTTCCCCGTCATCAGACTTGGCTGGGAAATGATCACCATCAAAACCTCTAGCTTCTGCTCATCTGGCTGGCCAGCCACTTTGCTTGGCTTTGTGGGCTAGGTCTGGGGAGGAGAGGAAGTAATCCAGCAGCGAGCTTAGCCACCGAAGCCAGAAGACTTTCTTTCCTTCTCCCTGGCTGCCTAGCTAGCCCCTGATCTCTGGTTCCCTTCTCCTCAGCCTACCAGGGCAGGCAGGTAGGAGAGGAGAAGATGCCCAGGAGTCGAAAATTTGGACAATCAAAGACTCTATTTTGTAGTTTAAGGAGAATAAAATTGACTACGTTTTAAAAAAAAGTCAAAAAGTTGGTACCCTAGAACAGGGGCTGTACGGAGAAAAGGCTCCGTACAAGACTGGACTTAAAATAGCGAAGGTGAAGGCCTCCCCTACTAGGCCTCCTGCCCTTGAGCCCGTTGCAAATGACCCTGGGGTGGCAGGCAAGTGAGCGAAGCGTCACAGCGCGACTCCGGCCACTCCCCCTCCCCCACCTGGACCCTACCCCAGCGGAAACGACGGCTCCCAGAGCGACCCGCTCCCCGACCAGACCTTACCTCTATATTGCCCACAGTGCGGGCACAACCCACCACCTTCAGCCCCTGCTGGACCAGGGCCCGGGCCACGGCCGCGCCGATGCCCGCCGAGGCCCCCGTCACCAGTGCTAGCCGGTCACGCCACCGCTCCATGCCGGCCCTGGCCATGGTCCCGAGCCGCCCGCCCACCTCGTTCCGCGAGCTGGGCACTAAGGTAGCGGAACTCTGCCCTAGGTCGCAGGGGCTTGGCCGCCCTCTCGACACAGCCGCCGCAGCCTCCGCCGCCGCTCGGCCCCTGTCCGTGACACGCCTGGACCCGCCTCCAACCTGGCCGGCCTCAGGCCGGGACTCCACCCTCCTATCCTCCGGGACCTGCCACATCCCGCCAGAGGAAGGCCGCAGCCCCGCCGTCCCGCCCCCGGCGCCCGGCGCCCGGCCGTCCCGCCCCCTGCGCTCGCCGCGCGGACTCGGCCCGCTCCTTCCGGCTCCGCCCCGCCCCGCCCCGCCCCCGGCGCGGGGAACTGTCTTTCAGCAGCGCCGGCAGGTGTGGGAAGGTCATGGAAGCTTGTGGGCCTTGTGGTCCTGCTTCCCTGGTGAGCTCTTCCTCTTGGGGCGGGGAAAACGGGGTTCAGCGGGGTATTGCTCCAGGCCCGAGGATGCACGTACTCTTGCCTCTAAGTAGCCCTTACCTCTTCCTGACCCCTAAGGCCAGGAAGAGAAATTAAGGGCACTTAAGGTGACTCCAACGTCCTCCTAAACCAGAGGGTGGATGATAGGAAGGATTCAGCCTAGAGAAAACGGCCTGCCTCAGCCATCAACTCTGGGTGACCTTGGGAGGGGCTCTCAACTCTACTAACCTAGAACTGATAGTTAAAAATGGAAACACCACAAGTACTTGTGTATTGGGGAATTCTATCCCAATGGCCTGTCTCCAAGAGTCCTAGACCCTCTCACTCTCATTAGAGCAATATCATGATGAATTCCAATGATGAAAGCATTAGATAACGTTGAGCCCTGACTATGCGACAGGTACTTTTAAGCACTTTAAATATATTAACTAATATATGCATAACAGCCCTATGAAATACCTATTAATTCATTTTATAGATGACTATACTAAGGGGTGAAAGCATGGTTTAGACCTCTGTCCAGTTTCAGACCACAAGATGTGTTCCTCATCTGCCTTCACTCCACTCTCCCTTTTGTCTCTTCCTGGGTTATGGGGCTTGCTCACTTTGCTCTCTGATCACTTAGGATATACTTCATCGAAGCACAGAAACCTGCCTCACTTCTGCATTCCTAACATAGCCATCCTTCCAAAGAAAAACCATCTCTGCATTAACCACTGGAATTGCTCCACTGAAAGCAATGAAATAAGCAGCGAATGGGGCTGGCTTATTTATTCAACAAGGATTCCTGTGTTTGGCCCCAAAGGCAGAGTAAAACAAAACAAAACCAGCCCTTGCTTTTAGGGATCTCCAGAGAAAACTTGACTGCAACAGGTAATGGAGAGGTGACTGGGCCCAGAGCCAAGGGCTGTGGGAGGCCCTTATTCATTTTTTCTGGATTCCAGGATGAAAGCCAACAAGGGTCAGAGAGGAATGACTCATTTCGCCTCTGCCCCAAACCCTATACACTTAGATTTGAAAAGACAACTCTTCTGGCCAGGGGGTAAATCAAAGAAATGCCACCAACTATAAAAAAAAATTAAATCTCACTAAGCTTCTGTTGTTCCCACACTTGAAATCTGATGAGAAATCTGATTAAGCTGTGGAAAGCCCACAAAACTCACTCTATCTGCACAGAGAATACTGACTGTCCTGCAATCTGTCTGCTGCCCACCAAGTATTTAATCAACATGCAGACACAAAGCTCTAAACACATATGTTTATTGAACTATTGACTCAACCTTTTAAATGGCAGCCAAATGCTACTCCTGGGGGAATCTCTCCTTCAGTAACTCACAGACAGCTTGTGAAAGCAGTAAAGTGTAATGCCATAGTGACTTTATTGGAAACCAGATAAGGAACATGCACTTACACAGACCAAAATGTGGTTAGCTTTCAGTGCAGCCTTCTGATCCCAGTTCTACCCACTGAGCAATTACTTATCAGACAACCCTTGCTTGAAATTCTGCCAGGTTTTGTTTTCATTCTTCTAATTCAACATGAACCTCTAAATTTAAGGTGCTTTGTGTTATGCAGCAGAGAACTTTCAATAATAGCAATTAAGTCTCATGGGAATGTAAGATGCTAGCCAGTATTTAAAGGTATCACAGTAAATTTATTCTAGCCAAACAGAAGACTGGAAATTGCTCTTCTCGGTTGTCAATTCTGATCAAGGTTAAGAATTTTGTCTTCAACGATCTGTATCTCTATCCTCATTTGCTCTTCATCCTCTCTAACATCAATACTGGCCAAGTACCAAGTCCACAAGTGGCAAATATTAAAACACTGCCACACATTAAGTAGAAACATGTACACCAAATTTTACTATGCATATTAATAAATATTCTTTATTTTAAATTTTGCACATTGCGCTTTAACATTACATCCAAACATTTCGCAGGTGGATGTCTACTTTGTAAAACCATATATTCAGCTCATTGTCATTTCTGTACAGAAGTATAAGTACAACATTACTTTTGCCACTAAGTTGCTTTAGTAAGTCTCACAGGAAGAGAAACATTTAATGAAAAGAGATGGCTTAAATCATATGGCAGGCCTGCGCAGCCACGCAACTAAAGACACAAGCCTGAAGGAAGAACAAACTAATGAGGTTACCTCCACCGTCTCCCAAAACAAGAAAGAATCACATTGATTTAAGATAAAATTTTGCCGTAAGTCACTAAATTAAGAGGTTTTTTTTGAAAGAGAAGGCGCAGTAGTCATCTTGAGTGTTTCATTGAAAGACAGAGCTATTTTATTTATTTAATTTGCTCCAGCCGTTGTCAACCAGCCACTACACATGGGCCTCTTGTGATCGTTTAAGCGGCAGTATTTATTAAATTTCTCCTTCAGATGCTGTCGGTATTGTTCTCTATTGCTGTAGAAAGACTGGTTATTAGCCATAAATGACTGTATTTCATCTTGTGAGATAAAGATTTCCTCATCTGAAGTACATTCAGACTCATCCTGCAAATTAAAGCAATAGTTAAGACTATGACTTACATTAAGAATGCAAAATGTTTTGCTGATGGAGGACACCTAAAGATTAGTCTAGCTTTTTAGTTTCAATTCTGTCACATAAAGTGTTTAATGTCATTCTCTCTTGGAAAGTACTAAGTGAAAATAAAATCCAACTCAACTTAGTTTGAAACTCTGGATCTATAATTTGTCCTAGATCTATGAGCCCAGCTGACTACCAACATACCTTTTGCCTTAAAAATGACTAATTAGAGATGGTTACAGTAATCACTAAATTTTAAATGACCAGACTTATCTCTAGCTGGTCCTATATTGAAACTTTTATCTCTACAAATTAAGTAAAATGTAACCTTTTCTTAACTTATGAAATAAGTTATACAACAATACCATTAAACTTTATAACCATGTAAAAAAGAAAAAACAAGTATTCTAAAGGATTTGGCTCCATTAGGATCCTATTTACTACAGAAAAGACACCATCCTTCTCCTTCCTTCCCCTTCATTCAAGCCTTACACAAACTCTGAACTGGGACACTTGGAATCAGGTATAATTCATCTCAAGTATCAAGAATTGAAATCAACTATAAAAGGTTTTCCAAGTTCAGTTATGCTTTTATCTTCTATGACACCTAAAGGAAGAAACCTAGAAAGTAGGCTCTGGTTCAGAATCTATATTATTTCTTGGTCTAGAAGGGTGGCTATTATAAATTGCTACTATAAAAGCAGTTTGCTTACAATAACCTTCCTCTTCAAGGAGGCCAACTCCTGGACATAATGCTAACTCTACCCCCATCTCCCAACTAGTCTCCTTGAGACAAAGGAGGACAAGGAAATGTGTTCCAAAGGAGGTGTATAAACCACTAGTAGAAGAGAAATGAAGTCACCAAAAACCAATGAAATACTGCCCCTATCTTCTTAAAAGCCTTCCCCTACTCCCAACTTTGAACCCTCAAAAATCCATCCCCTCCCACATCTACCCCATGAACAATTGGTTATCCATAGTAAGACATTATGGCTTACTTACAAGGAGTTCAACTAAGCTCTTGGCACCTTTTCCGGAATCAGGACCAAATGTTGTTTCTGTAGGTTCTGCAAACTGTGGTACATTTTTCCTATGCTCAAACCAAGGCAGTGGCTGCCCACCCTTTTCAGAGCTGCAACAGCTTTCAGGATGAACATCTTTGGTCTTGTCGCGGTGAAACACTGTGTGCACGGTATTTCCTGAGGTCTCTCGACTACCTGGATCTGTAATACAGCTTCCAAGCTTTTGAATCTGAAACCACAGCAAAAGATGTCCCGGTAAAAAGGCAGGGAATAATAGCAATTATTCTTTAAAGAAAACAAATGCCCAGAGAGTATATTACATTTTTTAAAAGAATACTGGATAAAAGCAGCAGCTGAAATTCACTAGACACTAACTACATATCAGACACTATGCTAACCCATATAATCTCATTTCATCTTCATAGAACCAAATCTGATAGGGACCTTTATCTCCATTTTACAGATAGGAAAACTAAGATCAGGCAAACTGCTCAAGATTACATAGCTAATACATTTAAAAGGATTATGAAAAAATTAATTGGATTTATGACTCATATGGATTGTTGGACGAATGACATTAGACAAACATATGCAACCCCCTGCCACAAAGATGAGCAACCAATAAAAATGCATAAGGTACTCGTTCTAAAAAAGAATTCTAGCAGCTAAGTTGCACACTTGCCAAGGAAAACAGGTTGTTCTCCCCTCACAACAAAAGCTTAAGAATTCCAAGTTATGAGAGACTGCTCAAGACGGCGTAAAAGGTAGAAGCTGTGTACACCTCCTCTCGCCACCACACCAAAATTATAACAAAACTACAGAGCAACCAGCACACAGAGTTGCCCGAGGTCTGGCTGAACAGAAGTCCTACAACTAGGGATAAAAATAAGAAGTCATCTCAAACTGGGAGGAGGGGTGGAGACAGGAAAGGGCGTGGTCCCACAACCAAGTGTGGTGATCAAGAATCAGGAGGGTTATTTTGAATGCAGAGTCCTCCCCCACACCAGAGGAGCGAGGGGTCCTGGCCCCACATTGGGATCCCCAGTCCAGGGTGCCAGCACTGAGAAGAGAAGTCCCCATAACCCCTGGCTATGAAAACCAGCAGAGGCTGCAGCTGAGTAAGATGGAGGGCTGCAGGAGTTGCAGGCATTCCTCTTAAAAGAACCCGTTCCCAGACTTACTTGCTGATGGACTCACTCACTCTGAGCTCCAGCACTGGGGTACCTGCTTGAGGAGTGCCAGGGACATACCAGGAGACACTGAGTGTCAGGCTTCAGGGCAAGGGCTGGAGGGGCAGCTTTCTCCCGGACAGAAGCGCTGACAGTATCCACTGCTCCTCTGTTGAGCCTTCCCCCTCCCAGCATGCAGACACAGGCACTGCCATATCTGAGTTATCAACCTGAATAACACGGGTTGCTCTGCGAAGGTGATTCCCTGAGATTCCACCTCTCCCAACTCATGGGCCCACCCAAGCCACTTCCAGCAGTTTATTCCATACAAATGGCCTTATCTTGACTCTTGCTGTGGACTTTCCTAAAATCTCTGAAAGGCTCACAAAATCCAAAGCAGCAGCACCTGGCCTCAGTGTGCCCTGTACCTCTTGCTAAACAGCCCCATGCCCCACACTAGTTGGCCTTGGTTTCTGGCTTGGCCTCTCAAGGCACCTATAAGCTCAGCATGGATGGCAGCCATCAATGGACTGCTTGATGACTCTTAACAGGGGGCCCTGAAGTGCACAGGCTGCAGGTGAACTTGGCCTGCAGCTGGACCCCTCCCAGGACTGTGCCACTGGGCCCCAAAGGACATCTACTACACAAAACCACTCTACTAAGACTGAGAGACTTAGGAGCCCTATCTAATACATAGAAACAGATACAGGGAGGCAACCAAAATGGAGAGACAAAGAAGCATGTCCTACACAAAAGAACAGAATATAGCTCCAGAAAAAGAACTCGACAAAATGGAGACAGACAATCTACCAGATGCAGAGTTCAAAACACTGGTTATAGGATACTCAATGAACTCAGGGGAAGAGCAGATGAACTCAGTGAGAACTTAAACAAAGAGATAGAAAACATAAAAATGGAGATGAAAAACATAAATAGGAACCAGTCAGAAATGAAGAATGCAATAGCTGAAATGAAGAGTGCATTCGAGGAAATCAACAGAGTGGATGAAGCGGAGGACTGAATCACTGATACAGAGGATGGGGTAGCAGAGGACACCTAATCAGAAGAGCAACAACAACAAAAAAAGAAGCCAAAAAAATTAAGATAGTTTAAGGAGCCTCTGGGACAAAATCAAGAGTAACAACATTCATATCATAGGGGTACCAGAAGGAGATGAGAGAGGCAAGAAATTAAAAACTCACTTGAAGAAATAATGATGGAAAACTTCCCTAACCTGGAAAAAGAAATAGACATACAAGCCCAGGAAGTGCAGAAAGTCCCAAAGAAGATGAACCCAAAGAGGCCCACGCCAAGACACATCATAATTAAAATGCCAAACATTAAATACAAAGAGAGAATCTTAAATGCAGCAAGAGTAAAGCAATTAGTTACCTACAAGGGAGTTCCTCCAAGACTGACAGCCAATTTCTCAACAGAAAGTTTGCAGGCCAGAATGAAAACCCAGGACCTATGACCAAAATTACTCTACCCAGCTTGAAGTAAAAATTATTTACTTCAAGACCAAGAACCAACCGAAAAGCAAGTTTGGACCTACAGCCAAAATAATTCTACCCATTTAGAATTGAGGGACAGATAAAGAGCTTCCCAGACAAGAAAAAGCTAAAGGAGTTAGTTCATCACCACCAAGCTAGTCTTACAGGAAATGCTAGAGGGACTTCTTTAAGAAAAAAATATGTATCAAAAATATGAATAAAGAATGACTACATATTATCAGTAAGTATTTCCAACGAAAAAGAATTAAATGCTCCAATCAAAAGACAGGGTAGCTGAATAGATAAGAAAACAAGACCCTTACAGAGGCTGTCTATAAGAGACTCACTTCAGATTAAAAGACACACACCAACGGAAAGTAAAGGAATGGAAAAAGATATTTCATGATGGACCTAGAGGGTGTTATGCCCTCTAAGTCAGATAAAGACAAATGCCATATGATTTCACAGACATGTGTAATCTAAGGAACAAAACAAACAAACAAAACAGAAACTCATAGACAGAACATTTTGAGGGTTACCAGATGGGTGGGAGGGGTGGGAGTTTGGGGGATCAGTGAAAAAGGGAGAAGGAATTAAGAAGGACAAATTAGTAGTTACAAAATAGTCATGGAGATAATAAAGTACAGCATAAGGAATAAAGTTATTGTAATAATTACATACAGTATCAGAGGAGTACCAGATTTACTGGGATGACCACTTTTTGAGTTATATTGGTATCTAATCACTATGTTGTACATCTGAAATTAACATAATATTGTATGCCAACTATAATGGAAAAATTTTTAAAAAGGATTGTAAGTTATGACACTTACATGTTCATCACATTTCAACATCTTGCTTTTCTTTTTCTTCTTTTTATTTTTTCCTTTGGTGTTGTTCTCTTCAGAATTTGCCCAACATTCAACACAACTATCGCCATCATCCTCTTTGTCTTCACAATGATGAACACAGGAATCATCACCTGCAGAAATATCAATAATCTCTTACTTATTTGCTCAAATCAGCCATGTAGCAGAAATAATTGAGAAGCTTAATCTGAACCTACCGTGTTCATCATGATTACAAATGCCTTCAGTGCAGGCAACATCCGAACCCTCCCGAGAACCTGTTTCGCTCCCTTCCATGCTAGATGAATATCCACAATCACTACCATTACAGTGTGGAGATAAGCCTGAGAATAAATTAGGTGACAGTTACAATTAACAAGCCAATAAATATATTAATGAACCAACTTGAGGACCACAGAAAAATTTCAAAATTGGTGGCTTATAGAAAGTAGAAAGTAAATTAATAATGAAAATGATTTTTTTGTTTTTATCAAATACTCACAAATCAAATGCTAACAACTCAAATATCATAAGAAAAAAAATATTAAGCATCTGACTATATAATTTTCTTGGTGTTATAAAGCAATTCCTAAATTCTAGGTTATACCATCTCTAAAAGCTCATACATTTATGAGAATAAATAAACTCAAGAGTTAATTTTTAAAAGAAACTGTTTACTTACCCTTCTTTATTTTAGGGGACCCCAAAAGATTGCCACTGCTAGGACAGGTACATGATGTATTTTCGTTGGTAACAATTACTTCTACACAACCATTACCATCTTCAGTGCTGCCACAGGCTTTGCAGCTATTTTCTATGAAGTCTGTTTCCTTTAAGGATCAATATTAATAGTTTTAAAAAGCTTTACGTCCATAATGACTACATTTTAATTTCCTTAATATTAACCAGTTAGGAGTTGAGGTTAATAAAAAAAAACTATTCTCATGAAAAATTATTTACTTCAAGACCAGGAACCAACCAAAAAGCAAGTTAGGAGTTAATGATATCAGGTAAATCTAAGATAATAGTTCTCAAGGGGTGATTTGCTGACCCCATGGGTTCTCTAGATCAAAAATATTTTCATCTGAATACTAATACTAATACATAATGCCTTTTTCACTGTATTGACACTTACAAAAGCAATAGTGAAAAAAGTTCCTGGGCTTTAGCACAAATCAAGGCAGTGGCAACCAAAGTGTACTAATTGTGACTATAATTTTCATTTGTCAAACACTCTCAGTAGATAGATAATCATTTCACTTATAAATGTCTTTGAAGCAGTAGAAATATTAATTTTATCAAATATCAACCCATGTGTAGATGTCTTTTTAATAGTCGAAGTGACAAATGGGAAGTATGCTTAAAGCACTTTTGCTGCATGCCAAAGTACAATGATTGTCTCAAGGAAGAGTACCAGAGCAATTGTCTGAGCTGCAAGTTGAACTAGCTGTTTTTTTCCTGAAACATAAATTTCACTTGAAAGAATGAATGAAAGACAAACTATGGCTATTCAAACTTGGATATTTAAAAGATATTTTCTCAAAAAATGAAGCCAGTCCATGACTCCAAGGAAAACAAGGGACAGAATCTATTGTCAATGATATTCAAATTTTCAAACTACAATCAGAATTTTGAAAACTTGCATATACAAGCACAATGAACATGAAGCTTCCCAATACTTAAAAGACCTTTCTGATGAGATCAATAGTGGTTTTAATGTGATTGATTATCTGATAATGTCAGTATCTGGGAAGATACTCAGTGAACCAGTATCTTTCAAATAATCAATGCTTTACATTACAAAATCATGTCTGAGTAAAAGATCTATGGTAAAGTGTAACACAGACCAATGGATTTTAATTCAACACAGTATGAAAGGCCATTGATAAGGTGTCAGGTTCCACACTGTAACTAATCTTTAAGAAACTACCATTTGTTGAGTTGTAATACCAAAGAAGAATATCCACAACTATCTGAAAAGTTTTATGTTAAAGCATTCCCCCCTTTTCCTACTATATATATATATAGATATCTATCTATCTATCTATATATATATAGATAGATAGATAGATAGATATCTATATATATATATCTATGTATGTATCTTTGTGAGACTTTCTTCATATGCTTCAACCAAGCAACACAGGGAAATGGACTGAATGCAGAAGCAGATATGAGAATCCACCTCATTCCTTTTAAGTCAAATATTAAAGATTTGCAAAAGTATAAAATAATGCCGCCCTTCTCACCTTTTCTTTTGGGAAGTTATTTTTCAAAAAATGTTATTCATGTTAACATATAATGAGGTTATTATTTTTAGAAGAATTAATAATTTAAATTTTCTCCATTTAAATTCTAATACAATAAATGTTGATAAGTATAATCCACATAAACAAAAGCTCACAGGAACCTTAATTTTTAAGAATGCAAAGGGGTCCCTGAGACCAAAAAGTTAAGAACTACTTGAAGTCATGCATGGAGTTAACTTTCCACATTTGGACTTGGATCTAACAGTATTCTAAGGTCAGGTAAAAAGATAACTATCCAATATTGTCTTTATAAAACAAACACATGACATTAAAAATTGGGGCTTATACAGATTATAGTAACAAAAAAAGCCAATTTACAGGCTGTAGTAGCTCATATTCTGAAAAAGTATAGTAAAAATGCCAAAATCTAGCAAAAAACAATACTACATATTCATGAGCCAATCAATATTAAGGAATACTACCTTCTCTTGGCTTACTTCCTTTTCATCTGCTGTTTGTAAGGGAGTAGGAATATCACATACACATTTATTTTTTCGTCTATTCTTCCGTTTTTGGCGTTTCTTTTCTTGCTTGAGTTCTCTTACTCGTTCCTCCTCTGAAAATTCTTCACAAAGTTGTTCCAATCGGCTAATACCTTGTACTTTTTCCACAGTCATCTATTACAAAAACAAAGTTGAGACTGAATATGGGTTGAAACTCTATTTTCCAGGAAAATTCTCATTTGTTAATTTTAAATGAACTGATATTTCATGCTGCAATTTTGCCAGGTAGTCCCTAAAAAGGATCTCAACATTTAATACCTTAAATGATAACAGTCTTCAAATCTACCCAGGAAGTGAATATACAACTAATCCCTATGGGAAAGGTAGACATACATACTCCTATTCTAAACCAGCAATATTCTAATTTCAAATTTCAGAATTTTAGCAAGTAAACATTCATTCATTTTTTCATACAATGAAACTTTAACCTCATTAGATGATCTAGTCTCTGAAGACACAAACATACAAAGAGAAAAGAAAAAAATCTATTCAGTAGGAACTAGTACAAATCTCTTCAGACTTTCTAGAACAATGCTTAAAGTTCATGATGGGTCTGTAGCTTTCATATCATTCTCAAAAGGGACTGATGAACCAGTTAAAGAGTTACAATCATGCCCCAGAATATAACAAAATATTCACTAGCCAAAAATTTATGTCTACAGGGTATAATTGGGAAAAAAAAAAAAAAAAAAAAAAAAAGGTTACCAAATCACAAGCACCAAACTCAACACCTGCATTATAAAGAGGCTTCAGTGTGCTTATAAAAAGTAGTTCTTACACATCATGGCATTTCGACAGCATTTACTTCATATTATTGTACATCAGCGGGCAAACTGGGACTAATGTTTGCTAATTTTGTTGCTTATTTTAGGGCTGTTTTTAACTTTTCATTAGTTATGTTTCACAGCAGCATCTTCTTAAATAATCAACTTTAGTTTTCTACTCTGAAAAAGTCTAAAAAGCTAAGGCTGGCAGAAACACAGGACTAAAAAAACAAAGAAAAATCCACACACTTCTAAATTTCCATTCCCCGGGGAACCCCTCCCCTCTCTTCCAAAAGTTATGACACTGTATCAGTGGACTGCAGACCTCTGAGGCAAGGTCGGACTGGTGGCTTACTTACATTAAGGTTCAGTTCAATAGCTTGACTAAGCAATCTTGCACACGAAGCTCGCTGTTCTTACCTCAAAACTCTTGCGTAAAGCATCAACACCAAGATAGAAAAGCATCTGCCATGTCTGTTCTTCCGCTCGCAGTTTTTGCCAGATTCGATGCAGTCTTTCATAAAGATGAATTCCCAAGCAGGTCAGAACTTCTTCTTGAGCTATATCTATTGTCTTAGCATGCCTTTCTCTTCGTCTATAAAGGAGAATAAATCACATATAATTTCTAATACCCTTAACTAAAACAGTAAAAGATAGATAACATATCTGCAAGTTTGGTTTTTATACACAATCTTCATACCTAATAACATTCAAACTCAATTAATGTATAAATATACAAAGCACACGTTTATAACCAATAAGAAATATACATGCAGGTAGAACTCAGTCCTAAAATTGCTAAAAATAAAGTAATTCAGGAACTGACACTAACGAGAGTTTTTTGGGCACGAAGAAGTCATAAGTGTCCAGCTTGTAGAGGTTTGACAGTTCCTTTCATCTTCTAATTACAGAAAATGCCTATTTAGTTTCTGTTTCTTTTTTTTGAGAAGGAATATAGAAAGGCAATGCCAAAGCGATTCAATCATGAGCAAAGGCCCTCTAGGCCAATCTTCAGTAGAAGTGTTCATGGAACTTCAGTGATAACAGAAGACTTTGTATTCTAACTGCCTAGCAGAAAGTAAGCACTCGAATGAGAGTTGGTACACAAAACACAAAGAGAAATAGGTTCAATTTATTCTATGAACTTTTTCTGATTTTATGTTTACAACAAAGCCAGAGATAAAATTTTAGGCTCTAATATAATTTAATAATAATAGATACAGTTCATGAATTACATTCAATAACGTATTTCTTAAACCCCTGTTGCAAAGACCTCATTTCCTATGCAAAAACCATCATTACGAACAAAATTTAAACATGAAAATGCATGGATGGAGGGGAGAAAAAATCCCTTCTAATCATTTCCAAATGAAAATGACAAGATATAATAATGAAAGCCAACAAAAGCCTGTCTACTTCAAGCAACAAGGAGCAGAGAGGACTGAACCAAACACCACAGAAGACTTTCTTCCTATTTTTAATTAAAAAAATGAATGTTTTAAAGAAAGCAAAATGTTTACAGGCACACTTTAATTTATACATATATCATATGTACTGAGGCAGAAGGTGATGGAAATAAACTTTTAGTAATAAAATGAAGCAAAGCGCTAGATAGCCCATTCTAGCAAATTACATACTCATACCCTCCTGCGAACTCTGGCTCAGCACGACCCAAAAGATGTGCAATGAAGTCTGTTTCACAGCAAACATGTATGTGTCGTTCATGTGGACAGCACCGCAAGCCTTCATACAGTGCAGCACAGTATCCTTTCTCTTTGCTGCAATCAAGTTCACCAATAAGGATATTGTATGCTCGGAGGACTTTATTTTTGCAATCGGTGCAAAACCTGTTGAAAAGAAAAACTTCAAAATTAAGAACTGGGTGTGTCATTATTTCATAAGGCATTTAATAGTGTACCAGATGACGACACTCCCCTCCCATGTACAGCATTAAAAAAAGCCTTCATACACAACGGGAAACATACACATATAAGGGAAATATAAATTTAGGGATTATATGAGTATAGCTAAATCTCCATTTGCAAATGATTTTTTAAACTAGAGAAGCCTAGGGGCCTAAAAGAATGAAGCAAATATGTACTTGTTAGCTCAAAAAATACATGCCAAGAAAATATTAGTTGCCAAGTAAATATTAGTTGCCAAAGACTAGCATATCTCCACTTCAAAAGTTATTTGTACTGGTCAGAAATAAAACAGAGACTACAAATGAATGACTTGTATCTCTTTCCTTACAGGTTCTGAAAATAGTTGGTATCTTCAGCTAGCAAACCTTGATTCAAATTTTTACCACAACATTTTATTTTAGTTCACCACTAGCTAAGCAGTGGGCAGGGGAGGGGGTGAGGGGGTAGTGGGGCGGTAACAATGAGAGTGGGAAAGTGGTACATGTATTCTTAGTTTACTGGTAGTTTTCAAAATGTCAGATTCTTCCAAAAAATAAAAAATAAAACCATGTTTCTCAAAACAATCATTAAATAGACAACATATACATAGAAATGTGGTTTAAATAAGTGTATATAATGTGGTAAAAGTATAGAAGAGCATGTGAACATTGAGGGTGATGAAATTTTCTTTAAGAAACCAAATATATTCAATCAGAAAGAAAAAGAATAGAAGCCTAGTTTCTTCATCTTTGAATTCCTGAAACAAGGAAGAAATTGGTCTGGTGAAAAAGCCAAGTTCATAATATTAATAACTGCTTCTCTCAGAAGATCATCTGTGGTAGGAGAAATTTTTGATTTCTTTGATCTAAATTCCTCTCCTTAGGTGAGCTCATCTACCCACATGGCTTCAGCTAACATATCTGACTCTCGACTCTACAACTCTGTTCAAATCTTTGCCCCTTACCTAAGGGCCAGACTCATACAGAAAAATGGGGGACATCATAGATATCCAATAGGCAACACATTAAACTCACTGTCCAAAACGAAGGGCCATACTGTTCCCTTCCTATGTCTCCTTCCATCCCTGTTAAGAACATCACCATTCACAAAGTCACCTGGAAAGGAAACAGTTAATTCCAACATCTCAGGTCCCCCATTTACGGTGGAGTCAATTGGTATCAATTTTTTCTTACATCTCTTATAGGTCCCTACTTTTCAAATTTCTGTTGTAAATCACCTAGACAACTTTTTAAAAAGCTTAACTGGCTTCCTTGTTTCCCCTCTTCCTAGCTCTAATGCTTCTCTCATACCAAAATAATTTTTAAAAAAACAAATCTAATTATCTCGCTCTCAACTTAAAAATCTCCTCACTATCTAGAAATAAAATTCAAACTCCCTATTAAGACCTTTGGTGATTTCTTCTCTTACGCAACCTACTATTTCCAGGCTTATTTCCCAAGATGCATTAGTTTACTACACACATCTTTCTGGCCCAATAGTATATAACTGTGTTTCTTGAAATGAATATATGTTAAAATAGAGGCTCTATGCCCACGTGGTACACAGAGGCGATAATGCTGACAAGTTAAATAATTGTTTCAGTAAATTCTTCAAAGGACACAGAGAAATATATAAAAAATGAACTCGAAATGGGTTAAAATCTACAAATTAAGACCTGAAACCATAAAACTCCTGGAAGAAAACATGGGAGAAAAATTTCGTGACAGTGGAAGAAGTGATAATTTCTTAGATATAACATCAAAAAAACAGGAAACAAAAGCAAAAATAAGACAAATTTGACAATATCTAACTTAAAAACTTCCGTGTCGCAAAGGAAACAATCAATCCACTTAAAGACAACTAATGGAATATTTGCACCACATAAATGGGTAAGGGGGGGTTAATGTCCAGAATATATAAAGAACCCCTACAACTCAATAACGAATTAAAAAAATGGGCAAAGGATGTGAATAGTCATTGCCCCACAGAAGATATAACAAAAGGTTAACAAGTATATGAAAAGATGCTCAATATCATGAATCATTAGGGAAATGCAAATCAAAACCATGCAATATCACCTCGTACCCATTAGTATGGCCACTAGCAAAAAAATTACATAATAAGTGTTGGCAAGGATGTGGAGAAATTAAAACCGTGTGCACTGTTGGTGGAACTGGAAAATGGTGCTACCAGTATGGCAAACGGTATAGTATTTCCGCAAAAAAAAAATTAAAACTAAAACCACTGTATGATCCAGCAATCCCACTTCTGGTTATATAGCCAAAAGACTTGAAAACAGGATCTCAAAGAGATATTTACACACTACACACTCATGCTCACTGCAGCATTTTTCACAATAGTCAAGAAGGAAGAGCAACCTAAATGTCCACTGACAGATGAATGTTGGATATAATGGAATATCATTCAGTCTTAAAAAATAAGGAAATTCTGTCACATGCTACAACATGAATGAAACTTGAGGACACTATACTAAAGGAAATAAGCCAATCACAAAAAGACAAATACTGCACGATTCCAGCCATGTAAATTATCTAAAGAAATCAAACTCACAGGAACAGAAAATAGAATGGTTGTCAGGGGATGGGGCAAGGGTAAAAGAGGAGTTGTTTTTCAATAGATATAGTTTCAGTCACGCAAGATGAAAAAATTCTAGCAATCTACTGCATAACAATGTGTATACAGTTAACAATACTGTAATATAGACTTAAAAACTGTTAAAAGGATAAATTTATATTATGTGGGCTTTTTTTAACAATTAAAAAAATAGACATGGACACAGAAATAACAACAAATACTTCCACGTCTTCAGGTTATAAATAATAAGTACAATTTCTAGTAAATAAAGGGTTAAATGTCATTCGGTAATAATAATAAAACTTGAAATATTTTCCTCATAATTTATGGCTTCCATTGAGTAATTTAATGTTTTGAGTATAATCATAAGTAACCTAAGCACAAGTAAACAGCAATTTTTAAATATTACATGAAAGCCAAAAGAATGGGATTTTTCCTGTTTTCAAAAGTAACCTTGCACGTAAATTTAAAAAACATTTAAAGCAGAGATTTCGGTTTCTTAAGACCTCATTTCTAATACAATAATGTACTACAGTAATACTTAACTGGCCAAATAGTGTTAGTAAATTTTTATTATAAAGTGTTCAGAAAACTCCACTAAAGTAGAAGTGCCAAAAAGGTACATTATTTAGACATTTACAAATTAATTTCAACTGACTATAACACAAAAACTCAAACTGCACCAAACCGAACTAGATACACAGTAGTAACAAAGACTTGCAAATCTGGCACACGAACATTTACTATGTGCTTACTATGTGCCAGATACTGTTCTAAGTAAGCTTTACTATGTATCGAAAATCCCCACAACAAATTAATCTTATAAATCCTATGAGTAGTATTATTATTAATTTGAAAAAAAAAATTGAGGCACAGAAATGTCAAGTAACTTATACAAAGTTATAATCAGTAGAACCCAGATTCAATGTAATCTCCCTTAATTCCTCTTAATTGTACTTCTCCCTACCCTTAAGATATTTATAAAATACACTCTGCCTTCTTATAAACAACATAAAATATTGCCCCTAAAACACATAAAATATGGATAACCATTATAGGAAACTCCAAAACAGTAGCTCTGGGGACTACTAATTTATTACACCAAAATGTATCTTTTGGATGGAATGATTCAGTATTGAAATAGGAAGGAATCTATAATGGATCTATACATTTATATATGTTTTACATCAATATAATTCCCCTCCAAAACTCCAAATAACTGACACAAATTTCTACTCTCTTGTGTACAATCAACCAAAAAAGCAAATAAACGAAGTCTGTAACTGAAAAAAGAAACACACCTATTAAACTAAGTATGCAGGTTAAGTCATTAGCTCATTGCCATACTAACACCAATCTTGATAATGCCAGTTTTTATCAATCCCGTTTGCTAGAAGTGTCCCCAAAGTAACTGTGTATATCTGTCCCAAGGTCAAAAAACACATAACCACAAACCCAACATGTGACAAACTTATATTAAAACAGTACAATTCTCCCAAGAATATCATCTCTAGATGGCTCCCTTACTAGTTTCCTTTCCTACTGCACTCTCCCCCTCCCTATGAATTTCCAAAAGTTAATAACACTTAGAAAATTCCTTTGTGAAGTAGTACAATAAAAAGAAAAATCTGAAGTTACTTTTATTTTATAGTACATGAAGCACACAAATTCCAACTTTGTTTTTAGGTTTCGGCAATTATAGAAATAATTCAAAATATTACTAAGTGAAAGCTAATTTAACTTTCATTTTGAAAATGACATCATAAAATGTTTCCACCACAAAAACAAGGAATATTAGAGTTTCCCAAGTGATTAAGTACACTTTACTTGATTCGGTCATTCTGTGTTTCTTAAAAGGCTGACCTGGAACCAACGGGTAAAAGTTACAAAAAAACGATTACAAAAAAATGAGATGCTGGCTAAGAAGGCTAATACTGAGAGTCATCTCATAAAAGAATTGCCCACTCTAACATTAAGCTTTGCTTCGTGCCAGGCATTAATGGAAAGGTTAAAGTACAGGTATATGAAAGAGATCAGTGACAGGTCAGTCTGGATGACAAATAGCTAAGGTACCTTTCAACTACACCATGATGACCTTTACACTCACCTGTGTTTTCGCAGATATGTTTCTAGTGTTTCTAAAAGACAACTAGAGTCAATTAAAACGACTTCATCCCTGCATTCTTGGGACATTAGTTCCCATACGTCCATCCAACAACCTCTGCAGAAAGAAACAAATATTAGTGAGAAGGAGAAATATGTAAGGGTAAAAACAGTTTAAAAGGCAGAGTAAAGGATTGCTTGATTTTACCTGGCTGTTCCCTGGAAAGGTCCATAATGGAAAATGATCCTACACTTGCTGTCCTTCCTGTGGTCTTCACTACTTCTCTTATCTGTACTTAACTTCTCTGAACTGACACTGCTACTGCTCCCTTCACTGTAGTACAGTATAGTACAAAGCTTAGTGACACTGAGATAATCTGAAGAAATAATTTCTATAGTCTATATTAAAGATCATGAACTCTTTAATACATTAAGATATTAGTAGGATAAGTTTACAAATTTGTATATATAGTTACATATTCATTTTAACCATATTAAAATGTTAAACATGTGCTCTTATCTTTATATAAAAACTTCTGCTCAACTATTAAGATTACCTGATACAATTTAACAACATTTTTATTTATTAAGATAGCAACTGGTTAACACACTAAGCATTTTATGAGCAAATGTACTTGGAATGTTTTAAAGTCAAAAGCTGAAAAATTACATTTTCACCTATAAACATGAATCAATATTCCACAAATTGAAAATTATAACAAGTTTTGATCTACTCAATGTGATTTTATAGCTAGTCCATGGCAACAAAACTCTTTATCTACCTTCACATTTACAAGTAGCTGGGAAAGTCACAGGTTAATTTATAGTAAATAAATTTTTATATTTACTAAAATAAAAAAGCAACTAAGATGAACACTTTACACAGCCTAAATTAGTAATAAGTACTATACAAATAATTTTTTAAAAACTTACTAAAAATTTCCCAGACTCTCCCTCCCCCACAGGTTTCAATGTGGCGCTGGTCATGCATTTTGCTTTGCTGCAGATGTGCATTCCAAGAGAAATGTGTGTCTATATTCCACTCAAGGATAGTCTTCTTGATTTTTCATGATTGTGAACTGGCTCCTGCCTGTTCTTCTGTAGGTCTCACTACAGTCCTAGAAATTCATTACCTTGGATGCTTGAAATGGAAAAGCTCTGAATCTTTACTTAACCTACTCTATATAACTAAATAGGTATTTCTCAACCCCCTGCCCATCATATAAGGTCAGACATACAATTTAGCTCTCCATTCCCTCTCATAAGGGCTCAGGCCACGGTCCAGTGCTTCTAATTTTTGAAACAAATCCTCAACTCCTGCTCTGCCTTCCATGTTGCATCCTTCTACTCTCAACTCCCATATTTCCTCTTGTTCTAAATATACTTGAATGATCTATAAACTCCTAAAGCTGAGTAACTTTCATATTCAATTTCTCATAACTGAGGAAAAGGTTCATGAAATCAGAGCTGGGGAAAGATTATTCTATCATCAGGATATGAAAGCATTACTCTGAGAACAGCTTTAAAAAAAATTCTACAGCTTGAATCAAGATTTTATCCATAATCCCTCCAGACCAAATGTCTTTATATCACTCGTTCCGTTCAAGTTGAAGCTTTCTGAAAAAGAAATCTTTCCACTTCCCTGTTTTACTCCCACTTTTTGCTCACAACTTAATCCATTACCTTACACTGCATTCACTTTCTACTCATTCTGATCTGGATTCTGCTTCCACTCAACTATAGATCTGCTCATAAAAATTACCAATAATCTCAGTGTTGAGGTCCTTGATGACTCAGTAGCATTCAATACAGCTGACTAGACCCTTCTGAAACACTCTTTTCCCTTGGCTTCCTTCTATCTCTCTAGCCACTCTTTCTCAAGTTTCTTTACTGGCTTCTTTTTTACTATTAAATTGAATTCCTCAGCATTCTTCTCTTACTCTTAAGTGATCTTATACATCATTCTCGCAGGTAATCAATCATCAGCTACAGGCCTGTAATTCTGGCCTAGATCTTTCTTTTGTATCTCAAACTTACTCCTAGACAAAAACTTGGGTTTACTTTCATGGATATGAGAATACTCTCAGAAACGCTGAGCTGGATTGATGCAACTGATTAGGTTGAAACCTAATCAATTACATTATACTTTCCCTGGAAAAAGTCTAAACAGAAAAAGAGGGGAACAGTAGAAATATATAAAATGGAAAGTCACAGGAGCATATAATGGCAGTGACCATCCAAAGTGGAGAGGGAGACCTGGCTAAGCAGACTATACTCCCTGGGCTGCTTTCCATATGGCATGTGGGAATTACTGAAGCTACCTTAGGAGACAATGCTTAAGACAGACTAACTCCATTCATACTCTTCCATAATTCAGCAAACAACCTTCTACCACATTTGGCATCCCATGTGGTAGGACTATAGCTGAAGGGGGATGTAATGTCTGCGGAGGTCTGTTTTTTAAGCTGAAAGATGGGAAAACATAGCTGCATGTCAATTTAATAAAAATAGATAATTGATGACAGTCAGTGATAATAAGAGAGGAGATATAATCCAGAGTAAAAGTGGAAGGACTGGTCTTTGAAGGAGGGTGACAATGAGCACAGATGTGTAAGATGTTAGGATATCTGCTGCTTTTAGTTCCTCAATGAAAAAAATGCCTAACAAAAAATCAGAAGGCAAGCTTTTATTATATCATCCTACTCTGTGACTGGAGCTAACAAATCATTCAGGAAAGGTTAATGTCTAATGAGAAACTGAGACTGAATTCTATATTCATCACAAAGTCAGGAATTCTCTAAAGATACTGGTAAATCAGGTACATGAAATAATTATCCTTAGATAAACCACTTTAGGTTGTTGTAGAACTTTACTGGGTTCAGAGTATTCTCACATTTAGATACCATGTAATGTGTGCTTATTTGGATCCTGATTCTAACAAATCGATGTAGAAAGACACTTTTTGAGATAGTTGGGGAAATCTAAATATAAACTGGGTAGTAGATTATTATAGTTCATTTTGTCAGGTGTTAAAATGGCAGTCATTATCAAAGAAAATGTCTATATATTTAGAGATGTGTGTGCATATATGTAGGAGTAAAAGAACATGATGCCTGAATCTTGCTATAAAATGCTTCAGCAAAGAAAAAGGCAGATAAAACAAATGTGGCAAATCTCGATAACTACTACTGAATCTGAATGAAGGCATTTGGGTGGAGGGATATCCTTATATAGTCTATTCTTCTATGTGTTTGACAGTTTTCATAATAAAATTTTAAAAATATTTATTTTTGTTCCTGATTATAGAAGGAAAAAAACCAAAAACTTTATTAATAGATTAACACACAACCAGCTGATCATCAGGTCTTTTTGCCAGACAGAAACATGTCTATACAACAATGGTGTCAACACTATTAATGAGATATTCAAAACTAATTTTTAAAATTAATTCACTAGTTTTACATCATCCTTTTCTCTCCAAAACAAAAGTTACTTCTTAGAAACTCCCTCCAAATTCCATGATTTCTCCTTACCACCCACAACCCTAAGCAATTTTGTAGAGGGCAACCGTGACACTGTGCTGGGAGATTGGGGCAGAAGCAGCCTTGGGCATTGTAGCACCTAACCAAGAAGAAAACTGTAAATTAGTTACATAAACAAACATTGTTATAACTGAGTCAAGCCTTTTTTTTTAATCCTTGCTAAATTATTAGGGAGACCTAGAGACAAGAAGACAAGAAAAATAATTTATGGCTATTAGGTAAATCAAAGAATATCACTGCTTTGGACAACTTAATATTGGCTACATAAATTTCCGCAAAGATCTCCACCTCTTTCCTCTGAAACATGTTATATATAAAAAACTTTTTAAAAAGCAAACCTATACTGAGACCCTGTAAGTATCAAAAAGGCCTACAGAAGTAGGAGACATATTTATTTTGAACTTTGTTATAGTGTAACCAATTAAAGAAAGAAAACTAGCAGTGTGGGGGTTTTTAAATACTAAATATAATCAACATTTATAATCTTAACAATGACAAAACATCTTGATATTCAATTCTACTTACCCCAAAGGTTTTGGTTTATGCGTATCTAAGGAGTGCAACTGACATCTCTTGTTCTTTTTACTTTTTGGAATAGCATCTATCATGTCATTTAGTTTGGACCTAATTAAAAATAAACCATTAAAGGTTAGATTATTCATTTTTCTTTAAAATTTTCAAAATATCTTTTATTGCTTTTAGAAAAAGTATAAAATATTATAGATATATCACTTACTTTGAAAATTTCTCCTCAAATTATAACTCCAAAGAGTCTGTACACCTGTCTTCCCATTCCATTCTCAGTCTGTCAAAATGTTGAAAGAGACCTGCTCTATTCAAAGTACTCTTTTCCTCAGACTGCATCTGTCTCATTCATCCCTATATCTCACTTCATCTAGCAGTGTACCTGGCACTCAAATATTTTGACTGATTGCTACCTCTCAGCCACCTTACCTTGTCCAAACATTATCTAAATACACAAATTATCCTGGATGAAGTGCCAACAGAAATTTTATATGAATATAAAAATATGTACAACTAATATCTACATCCTATATCCAACTAATCAGCAAAGCCTGTAAACTGTAACTTTTAAATATATCCAGAATCAAATCACTTCTCATCACCTCCACCATTAACACCCTTGTCCAACCTGCCTCTCTAGCTTAGACAATTGCAATAGCTGGCCTCCCAAAAGGTCTCCTTGCTTCTACCTTTTGCCTTTACATTGTAAGGCTTCACTTAGCAGCTGGAGTGATCTTTCTACTACAAAGATCACATTCTGTTATTTCTCTGTTGAAAAACCCTCCAAAGCTTCTTTTCTCAGGCAGAGTAAAAATCCAGTCTCTACCACCACCTCTAAAGAGGAAAGCACCAGGGTTTGGTCTTCCGACCTCTTTTCCTATTAATATTCACCCTGTGG
Organism: Pteropus vampyrus; assembly: GCF_000151845.1. Taxonomy (NCBI): domain Eukaryota; kingdom Metazoa; phylum Chordata; class Mammalia; order Chiroptera; family Pteropodidae; genus Pteropus; species Pteropus vampyrus. Next base: position 2,078,319 of record NW_011889139.1, read on the forward strand.
TAATCACCTCTCATCTCATGTGTTTAATTTATACATATATAGGAATACATATATTACATACTACATATATTTTATATACTACAGTTTAAATACTGTATTTAGTTTAAAAACTATACATATATATGCTGATGACACAAACTTACATCTCTAGGCCAGACCTCTCTGAACTATACATCTCTTTAGATGCCCAACTGGTATCTAAAACTTAACACATCCACAAGTGAGCTCTATAAAATTGCTCCCCCCGTCCTACCCATCTCAGTAATGAAAAACATCTGTCCTATTCTTGATGTCCTATCCTTGATGTCCTCCTCCATATCCAATCTATCCAAAAATCCTGTTGGCTCATTCCTCAAAATACATCCAGGACCCAAACATTTCTCCTCTGCAGCCACAATACTGTTATCTCTCACATGGATTAGTAAACAGGCTGTTTTTCTGTCCTTCCACCATCCTTCCATTCAGTTTCAATACAAACGTCAAAGTAAGCCAAACCTCAAGTCAGACCAGGTCACTTATCTCCTCGAAATCCTCCCAAATCTTCCAGTCTCATTCAGAGTAAAAAGAAAAAAAAAAAAAAGACCTCAGGATGGCACTACATAATTGGTCCTCCTCTGACCTCATCTTTTATTACTGTTCCCTTCATTCACCTGGCTCCAGCCACAATGGCTTCCTTGCCGCTCTTCAAACATGCCAGGAAAACCAACCTTTGAACCTTTACATTGCTGCTCCCTCTCTGCCTTCCCTCAGATATCTACATGGTTCTTTCACTTACTTCATTCAACTCTAACAGTCAATGTTATTTTATCAGCAGAATTCCCTGACCATCCTCCATATTAATTCCACCCACTCGATCTCTATCTTTCTTACTGGTTTTTCTTCATAACTTATCGTAACTGACAAATTATGTATTTGCTTACTGCTTGCCTTTCTCCACATGAAAAGAGATATTTTATAGTCACTGGCATATAGAAGTTACTCAATAAAATTGGGCTCAAGCTTTGCCCTGACCAAATTTAGAAAAGCCACCACTGTCACCAAGTTTAAAAATTTTAACAAACCCATTTTTCCTAATTAATTATACTTACCCATGTACATAAAATAATGTATAAAGCTTCTTTGCATCAGTCATGCAGCTTCGAGTAACAGATAGGACTCCCTTTGGCCCTACTGTCAGGGGTTCAAGGGCAGGATTTCCAGACTCTACAAGCTGGGAAAAGAGGCGCTCCACACTACGACGACAACCAACACATGGGACAAGCTGAGAAAGTGCACTCAAGACTTCACGTGATGTCACCACCATGGCAATACTTAGATCTTGTTGCTTAAGCATACTATGTCGCTGAAAGAAAGAGGGAAAGAAAAACGAAGACGAGTCCTTAAGAAAAATAGAAAATTACTTTCACTACAACTTCTAGTTGCTATTCCTGTGCATTAAGTACAACCTGGGCAGGGTTTGCCATCTCTATCTGCAACTGAGTCAGAAAGGCAAGGCAGTCAGTCGGCCTTGTCCATACTGTACTAAGTTTGCTATACAGAACCCCCTGCTCTAGAATTTAGGGTATAAAAGGCTCTGCTTCGGATGTCAGGGCTAAGAAGTATGTGTGCCAGCATAGCAAAAAGCAGCCATGTGTCTGGAAATTTAGTGCTTGTTCAGTGAGTATTAAGCTTAGTATTCTTGCTTAAAATAAAAAAGCTTTTAAAGGGAAGAAAAGAAATAAAAATAAAGGTACAATGCAGCTTTACCACATCTCAACTTTTAGCAACACAGTTAGCTACAGGAACCATTTTAGGATGGTGATCGTGTAGAGCAGCAACTCTCAACCAGGTGTGTTATGGATTAGTGGGAGAGAACAAGGCCTATGTTACCTACGTAGAAGCCTACAAGTGAGTAGCAACTAAAATGCTGGTGCATAGGAATGTTATCTGTTGGTTATGACAAGGTAGAAAAATGACTAAGAACCACAGCTGCAGAGAAATGGGCAAAACTCTAGTAAATAACTTCTGCCTGGCTGGAATTATAGTTATGCTACAAATAACGCCTCCAGCTTTACTAAAAACAGATGGGAAAATAAGATAACTCCCAAGAAGGATTTTTCTCATAGTTACCGTTAACCATTCATTCAAAATTTTCTCCAAAAGTAAAAATAGAATGTTGAAATAAATTAACAATTTATATTCCATTATCTTAATTATATATAGTGTATTTATAAAGTACCATATTGCTTCAGAATAAAAATAAGAAAGTTCATAATAAAAGATTAACTTTTTATTATTTGAATAAAACAATTACTACAAAAAAAACCCCAACAAGGTCTCAATGAGAAGTTGTATTCCTTATCTTTAAAAAACAGGAAAGATCACCTGGCGAAGTTAAAGCCTTACGGACATGTAAAATGATAACATAACACCACTGAATCTTTCTCATAAGTACATAAATATAGTCACTGTAGCAACAGTGAAAAAATTGCAATTTCAGTGCAGTCTTAAGACCTAGAGACCCCTATTTAAAACAAAAACTTGGGGCTAAAATTTTAAATGACTTTAAAACACACTCACACACATATACACATGAACACATCATTTAAAAATAAATCTCATATCTCACTTTTTTTCCCCTCTATAATTCTCCCCTCCACTTCCACCGCTGACCTATGGATGTTGCCATTTCCCCTTAAGAACTGGATCTCTGAAGGTGGGGAGTCTCCTTCCACACACTCGCAGTGTGCACCTGGGGCCTGGTGCACCCAGGGTATGGTCCGTGGCTCCACCTGGGGTGTGAACCCAGGACTTTCTCCATGTAAAGCAGACATGCTAACCACTACACTATGGAGCCACCCTCATCATATCTCACTTTTAAGAGGAATCTAAAGAAAACAAAATAAAACGAAGAAGTTTGAGTTTTAAAACTATTACCTGAATGAACTGCTTCAGTTGTGCACCATTATTTTGATGCCCATCGAGATTTAACACATTGTCAGGAAATTCCATCACCATCTTAATATGCAAAAGAATAAAAATCAATTAATTTATATTCTTCGAATACATGATATAGACTATTATATAAACTCCTAGGACAAAAATAGACCCCCAAAGCCAGATCTCCACCACCTGCCATCTTGCCCTCTGCCAATTTTTTTTAAAAATCCAAGTTATACAAGTTTCTAAAGCCAGAAATAGTAACTAGGAGCAAGAACACTGAAGTCAGGCAGACATGAGTTCAAATCCCAGCTCTACCATTTATAATCTATACCATAACTCTGAGCAAGTTACTTAACCTGTCTTGATTTTCAGCCTCATTTGTAAAATGAAATTATGTAATAATTTTTAATATCTCTTAGAACGGGTTGTGACAAATTATATTTAAAAGTGTTTTTGCAGTGTTCAATAATAATGGCATTTAATAAGTGAAATGACCTGATATTTTGTGTTAAAACACCCTGACATTTTTAGTTATTCCTCTTAATGGAATATAGTAAATCGTATAATGTAAATGACTACATACATATGTGTAGTCATTTACATTATAAGATTTGTATATGATATTCGTAATATATATACATGAAGTACTCAGAACAGTACCTGGGGTACATAGAAAAATGTCTGCTCTAATTATGAACAAAAAGGATACACCGAGATATTCAATTATCAAAACTCACTACCAGAGAAAGAAGAATATAAAAAAGCTTAAAGATGTTTCAGGATATCAGATAATGGGGAATTAGTAATTAGCACATTTCAATGATCTGTGACACTACTAATATTAAAAAGTACCATATTTATGTACCACTAGGAAAGAGCCATTATAATCAAGATGTCATCAAATTAAAGAAGCAACCCAACTTCCAGAGATGTTAAAAAAAGTCTGCCTTCAAAACAATGAAATAAAGTAACGTATTTTATCTTAACTAAAATATTGTTAAAAGTATTAAACATACTGTGCTAGGACAAACTTCTATTTCTAGATTAAGATGACAAGGACCCACAAACTCCTACACACCGGGAGTGAAGTCAGGATAAGGAGACCCATTTGGCGCAAAAATAAAATGCTAAAAATCCTCACGCAGTTGAATGTGATCTTAAGGAGATTCCTCCATCAACCAGCATCAAAAAGACCTGCTTCCTTAATGGAGGTGACCATTTTTTTCCCCTCCACATTAGAAATGAGAGCCTTAAAAGATGTTTGTTCTAACAATAAACTGAAGACTGAATAACCAAGTGTAAGTGTAAGCAATATATATATTTTCTGGATTTGATAAGGTGAAAACACTAGATATGTGAAGTAGAGAGAGCATCTGCTAAGGATGTACAATGATGCAAACACAGACTCAAGAATCCAGAGGACTTCATTGTATTTCACAGAACCAAAAACCACATGTACAATATGATTCAAATATCTGCATATTTTCTTACAGAAAAATAAATAATTTATTAGATGTGGCTATCTCTAGGCAGTGAGAAAACAGATGACTTTTTTATGTGTTCCTATCTTTCCCAAATTTATTACAATGCACGAACACTACTTACTATGAGGGGAAACTTAGTATTCTTTGCTTCCAATTCTATATACATTATACCATGTTCAGAGACATGCTTCCATCTCAATAGCTTTTACTGTTCTGGAAGTTTCTTCTTCCATACTTACAGACTATATGTCCAAGTCTCAGTTTCAAGGATCAATTGTCCAATTTTCAGGTCTTTCAACTTCTTTCTAGTTTTCACTCTCATAATCTTATTAATATCTCCAAAGAGTGGTGGTAATAATAATAATAAAGACAATTAATGTAGCTTCAAATATACTAGGCATTGTTCTAAGCACTTTCATATTTTAACTTATCAACAGTACAAAGTGAAACTGGTTATTAGCCCACTTTAATAATGTAGCTCTAAATGGACTGGTAAGGATGACTGAAATTAGTGGGTGAAATAGCTAATGATCCATACTACCCACAGTATTTACCATATTTTATAATCTATTGAAATTTTAAAAAACATTTAATAATCCTGGTTTTAGAAATCCTGGTTCATGAAAACCAATAAAAGAATAAAAACAGTTAATAGTACAATTAGCTCACATTGTTTTCTGAAATCACCACATGGTTTAAACTCAAAGTTAACTGGCAAGTCTTAAAAAAAGGTGTTAAGATAAACTTTTAAAGCCATGTAACTCAACAGAACACTGCAAATCACTCCAAATCTACCAGTTAAGCAACTACCACCTTAATTTGCATGTTCACTTGCTTGATACAAATATACACCGTTTCCCCACATAACAATTGCCACCATAAAAAAATTAAGACAATTACTTATACTATTTTAAGATTAAAACTATCAAGGTCTCTCTCATCTGGTTCATAGGCAAAATCCTAAATTCTGACTCTGTGTAAGTGAATTATTATCTGAACAACTATGTTATATTGCTTTAATAATTAAAGTAGGTATCAAAGAATATATCTAACATATTGAGACCTGCTGGTTGACCTTCAGAAAATATATATAATTTGGTAAATAATACTTGCTTTAGAAATCCATTTTAAAGTCAACAACGGTTAAAATTTTTCTAAAAGAAAAACCCCTCATTTAAGATCATTTAATTTTCACCTTAACGAGCATAGATAAATGTCAAGATCAGGTCTATTACTGTGTCTTTCCTGGATTTTGTTGGCTTGGATAATACTAAAGTCTCTTGTACTTACTCTATACCACCCTAGTTAGAAACACTGCATTCACACTTTATTCCTCTGTCCTTGCCCTTAAAAAATTTAGGATAATGGGTTTTTTTTTACCTTGCTGTTTTCTGGCCAATCACTATATGCTTAATGTTGAGAGATGACAATAAAAAGGGAGGAAAAAGAAAAAGGGGAATACAAAGAGGATAGTAGAACATTTTTCCCCCATTCTTTAAAACCACTTCCTTGACTTGATCTTCAGATTCTAGGTCACCTAAAGGAAGACAGTCATGTAAAATATTTCAGGTGTGGTTTCACAGAGGAATCATTAGTGTTCAGCTTAATGATGAGGTTGCCTATCCCTACCTAGCCAAAAATAGAACGAGTCATTGTCCAGCAATTATTGCTTTATAAAGTTTATTGAATCCATTACCGACTTTCACTTGTATCTGTCCCGGTTTCTCCTGACCACAATAATCTGTTTTTTAAAGCATTCTCATAAGCTCTAACCAACAATATTAAGTTTGTATTTATTAAAAACCATTGTCACTTTAGTTTTGCTTTTTTACTTCTTTATCGTCACAGCTGTTTGTAACATCTATCATCTTTGGTAAAATTAATTATTTAATCAAGAGTTGAAAGAAAACATTAATGCTACCATTTATTATCTTTGTAAAGTCTCAGTTAAGAAACCCTTATCAGAGTTTGAGTCCATTTAGATTGGTCTTAATTCAGAGGGGAAACTGCATTCCAGAAATATTGTAGCAATTTGACAGTATGTATCAGGAACTTTATAAAAGGTTTTTATTCTTTGATCCAGTAACTGTATTTCCAAAAGCCTGAGAAAAAAAAAATTTAATGCAAATATTTATGCATTATTTATATTCTTATAGTATTATTTATAGCAGAAACTAGAACTGCTTCTATGTCCAACAGAGAGAATGATATAATTATGTAAAGTCACACAACAAATATATTATAGGACTATTAAAGCTGTTTAAAATGACAAGAAAAAATATTCTCAACATTACATTTAATGAAAAAAAAGCAAGATATAAAATGTTAAGAATGCATATCAACTCTGCATCTATGTGTGTCTACGAATGGAATTACACCAAATGCTGCTATATGCTTAGTTATCTCTGGGAAGCAAGAGCAAGAATAATTTGCTTTGTTTTGTGATTATTTTTCAAGATCATTTAAAAAGGAGTATATAGTTTCACTCCATGAACTTTTATAAGTACTCAAGAATTGTAATTCTTCGAAGATGTCTCTAAAAGAAAATCTGTTTTCTGTCCATCTTATTTTACAATGCTAGTAACACTAAAAAGCATTTTTGCCACATAGCATGCCACTTTCCTAAATATCCCACCAACTTATTTGGAATTATCTCAAATATATGTACATCAGCACTTTACTCAAGTATTCAAACCCACTAAACTGAGCCTTTTTAATGTGGATGCAACATACCACATAAAAGAGGCTACTTCCTCACATACAAGCTTCTTAGTTTCATTTTACAAATACAATTTAAAATTGCCAGTTTAAGGCTACAGTTTTCAGCTTCTGTTACTAAAATAATAAACATTTGTAACTGATTTGTAAACGTTGTAACTAGACTTAACATCTAGGAGCTAACAAGATTATAAGACTACCAAAAATAAAGGTAACACAATGTTTCCACCATGCATCACCTATAGACCCTAAAAATAAAAACCAAACCAAATATTAACTTCAGGGATATACTACCATCAAACTACCAATGGACCACTGCAGAGCATAAACCTCTGCTCTTCTCTCCCTCTTACCCAACAGGTGTTGTTTGCTCTGCATTCTTCCTTTAAGTAATATTTGGTAGAATGGTTCTGAAACTTGCTTTCCTAAGTATAATGCATTAACGAGAATTTTCACTAACCAGCATTCAATGACTGTGCAAAAGTTCCAAGACAAAGCAACAGTCCCACTCATTACCCAGTGATAAAAACCCTTCCAAAGCAAAGAAAAACTGCATCCTTTCCTAAAAAAAAATGCTATTTTCGAGATATTTAAATTAAGTAAGCCTACATTTTATTTGCCTTAGTCACAAGTCTACAATCCAATAAAAGCAAAACTCAGCCACCAGGTTCAGTCCAATCCCAACTTCTCTGGACAAATAAATGCAATAATAAATCACAGTGTAATGTTACATCTTTTTCTATGGGAAATTTTGGAAATTATTATATTGTACAGAGAAAAAAGTGTAAACACCCAAAAGTTGACTTTTAAAGTGCTATATAACATACATCAATACTGCACTCACATTACAGGTTAAGTGGGAATAAGGAGAGAAATCAGTGTCTATGCAAAATTTTATACTAAAATTTACGTTGATTTCCCCTATGCTTTGATATTATACACTCAACAGTAATTTATGTCCAATCCCAAAGAATTTTTTTTTGAACTTCAAAAGCATTCTGAGACAACAAGCATAAAAGGTGGATACTAAACTATGTGCTCCAGAAGTGTGTTGGAGAGAAAGAGAATATCGATAAATGGATTCTTATTAGTTTTCAAATTGAGAAATGCATCATTTAATTTGATCAGTGTTAGTTTTTTTTAACTACTTAAAATACAAGTCCATTATACTTTTAATGCAAAAAATGCAAAAATCACAACTAAGACATACAGATTATTTTCTAATACACCAACACAAATTATAGTTACCTATGTCGAGCCAAATCATTCTTTTTCCATGAAAAAAAAAAATGTACTTGGGTAATTATAGATGCTTTCACTTAAAAAGTTCTAGCAAATTAAGTCATTCAATACTCTTCTATTTCTTTTAAAAGCACTGCAGTTCAATCAACTCTTAATTGAGAGTGGCAAACAGAAAAGGCATAGAGTGGCATCTCTACAATGACTTGCATTTTATATAAAATTTTAAAAAGCTTCAGCAGATATTTGCAAAAAAAAAAAAAGAATCAGGAACAAAACAGATCAACTGCCTTTGAAAAGCAAAAAAGCCAAAGGTGATAAGATAAAAAGACTTGCTCTTTATCAAAATAGGCAAATATATAATCTAAAGCTTCAGCATCATCAAAATGCAGACTTCAAAAGATATTCATAAAGGGTTCATTTTATTTCTTAAGAAATAGTGGCAAGCAACTGCACTCATTTCCTGTTCAGAATTCAATTCAAATTTCTGCCATTTCCTTTTAAAGGAAATACTACAGCAACACAAGGCAGAGTATCTTGTAATGCTGTACTACCACCAAATTCAAAAAAGAAAACTACCCAGAACTGGGTAGTTTTAAAGATGAGCAGTCGGCTTTTTATGATGCTCTTATACATTCGATCATTTTGCTTCCTCAAAGAAAAAATAAAAAGGCCACCTGTAAACTAAAGAATGCCAAGAAAGCCCATTTTGAAGAGTCATGGCCTAGGAGTACACTCATTTCATAGAGTTTTAATGTACTAGACAATACGAGACTATTTACAACGAAATCAAATCATTTTAGTGGAATTTTTACTGACCACGATAATGTCACTCTGACCTCAGTAGATATGCTTATGTAGTGAGAGCTGTAGTATTAAGATAGGCAATACACAGGTAGCCGGGGAGCTGCGACATTTCTAGATAATTAAGCCTCCCCGAGGGTAGGTGGTTTCTGTAAGACATAGGCCCAAGATCCTTCAACCCCTTTCTGAGGCGCGTGCTTTGGCAAAAGCAGCCTGTATTAAAGGGAAAGGGTAAAGAAAGAGGGTTCAAAAAAGGAAAGCCTTGGGAGAGGGGCTTAAACTGCGTACGGAGCGCTGGGCTAGGGGCCTGCAGAGGTTACCGAGCGACCCACTGCAAAGGCGAGTTTGCAGGGCCTGCTGGAGAAAAGGCCTCGCCTAGGAGTTGCAACACACTCTTTCTCCAGTGCGCAGCGCTCGGCTTGGGGGAGGGGGGAAGGAAACAGCTGCCAGGGGAGCGGCGAGCCCGGCCCGGCCCGCTCCGCTCACCGTGAGGGTATCGTCTATGTAGAGAGGAATCTGCCTCCTCTCGAAGGGGAACTCCTCTTCCCCGTCCCTGCACACTGCCACCAGTCGCGCCATCGTCCCCGACGCTGCCGTTGCCACCGTCACCACCTCCTCCCAGCTGCTGCCGCCGCCGCCGCCGCCGCCGCTGCTGCTCCTGCTGCTGCTGCTGCTGCCGCCGCCGCCGCCTCCTCCCAGCTCCTGCCTGCAACAGCCAAACGCCGCGAGCTTAAGCACCCGCCGCCGCGCAGCACATTCGCCACAGTGGGGAGGGAGAGGAGCAGGAGGGGACGGAAGAGTCGGGCTGCGTTTCCCATCACCCGATTCCACACGCGCTCAGCCAATCAGCGCCGAGCGGCGTGGGGACCCGCCCCCTCGCGCCGCTCTCCCACCCCAGCCCCCACCCCCGCCGGCTTCCAGTCAGGGTCCAAAGGAGAGGCGGAAGGGACTCGCCGGCCCCGGGGCTTCCCCAGGCGTCACTGGAGTCCCGGCTCCAGGACCTCACTGCCGGTCTCAGCGCCACAGCCCACTGCCCGTTTCCCGCCGCCGGGGAGCCCTCAGCCCATCGCTGACCCCTTTCTCCCCCTTTCTTGGCGCGCCCCGCCCAGCCAGTCCCCAGGGCTGCAGTTGCCCAGCGCGACCCCGCCCCTGGGAGGGGTCGACCCCGCCTCGGTTCTGCAGAGTCCGCAGGGAGACGCTCAGACCCTTTCCTCACCCTTCTCAGAGGAGGCCTCTCGGCTCTGACCTTCACTGTTTTCGTGGTCGCCTCCCTGACCCCCACCTCTGCTCCCCGTTACCGGCTGACGAGGCCCGCGTCAGGGCCGGCCTGGGCGGGAGCACGGTTCCGAACGCCGTTTCCTCTCCGGGCTCAGTCAGCCGCTCGCGCCACGGGGAGTGGGGGAGGGAGGGCGGGGGACGTGGGGCGGGTGGGGCGAGGAGGAGCCGAGGACACCGGGCGGGGCCCCGCCTCTTCTCGCGAGACTGTAGACCACCGCTCCCAGATCGCCTCTTTGGAAACCCTAGTGGCGCGGGTGGGGTTCCCCCTCCCGCCCCAAGCAAACTCAAACCCGTGATCCGTGCCCTCCTCCCGGTCCTGCTACTCAAAGCCGTAACAGAGCTGCTAGGAGGAGTGAGTAGGCTTAAACGTCAGTTCCTTAGCGCGTGGGCTTGGGGATTGTTCTCCGAAGGGCGAAAGGAGCCGACTCAGGGCCCATTCGAGGGTGGAAACCCAGTGAGGACCACGGTAAGTGGGGAGGACCTTAGCCTTTCAAAGTCATTGAGAGCGAAAGGCAAGAGTGAGGGAAGGGGAGAAGAGCATCTGCGGACTAAGAGACAAACTTCCAGGTACTTGACGGCACTTTCCTTGACACCCTTATTGACCAGGAGCCAGCCGCATTACTGCTTCCCAAACAGATTGCGCTGAGATCTCAAGGCGACCGACCGACAATACTTGAATGCTGACAGTTTTTTGTTGTGGTCGTTAACACTTAGAGGCAAATAGAAGACTGTGGAGATAGGAGAGTGGCTTGTGCATGCGTCCTGGCCAGAGAAACTTCTTGGGCTGGGTTAATATTAACTTAGGGGCTCAAACAGGACACCAGTTCCCTTGGGCAAAGTACTGGTACTGGCCAATGCCCTTCCCTCTCACCCTCTCCTGAGAAGTGGAGCTACTGTAAAGACAATTCATCTACACTCTTCGATGCCAACACGTACTCAGTTCCCACCTTGAAGGCTTTGAGGGCCTGTTGTAAAGCCCTCAAAGTTGTTGGGAAGCATTTTGCCTAGAGAAGATGTTGACGATTTTAAGGATAAATCCATTTGCTGCTCTTAACTAATTCTGATGACAAATCTGCATTTCATGATAGAATAGGCTAGAGCTGTGATACTGACCTTTAAAAAATATTTTGATCATCACATGAGGTCTTATAGAGTCACATCAACAAAATCCCATCGTGCATCTTTAGCCATGTTGACTTATGACATTGTGTGGTCACTGTTAGGATAGGTGACATAATAAACTGGAAGAACCATTGTTCAGTCCCAAAGGTGTGATTATCCAGTATTTATGTCTTTTGGCCATGTTAGAAGAGCAGAACAGTGTGATTGTTAGCTTAAATCCAGTAGGCATCCAGGATGTGCATGCAGCTTCTGACAGATTAGACTACATAGCCAAAATCTGGACATTTTTAGAGAATCTTGTGTTTTCTGTAAAAACACTCCTAAGGTAAAAAGAATACTGTGGCTTTTAAGATCTAAAGGTGTTCCTATAATAGCTATGTCAATTAATGTACCTACTTTATACCTTTTAAACTTTCCTTAGATTATGGTTAGTAAAGGATATTGAAAATGACAAGCTAAATATATAGGTGCTAATTATAATAATTTTCGTTATTGAGTATACAGTACTAGCAAAGAACAAAGTATTCATTCACCCTGAGGATTGAAATCTAAGTTAGAAAAGGCAGATATAAACATAAACAATGATAAAACCCAGACATAAAACATAATAAAATGAGGAACCACACAATCTTTCCATCTGGGATTCCCTGATTTGGATTTGTCTTTTAGGTCTGCTGAACACACTGCATAGTATCTTTGGACAACGTTTCACATACTATAGGCATTCAATAAATATAAGGCTAAAAAGGTGGATAATTTGCTAGATAAGTTGCTATTTCTCAAGTCTTAAGGAGGTAAGGAGATAGCCTGGGTGCTATAAATATGATAAAATCATATAGAAGGAAAATGCTTAGAAAATTATTCCATTGCAAAAAAATTTCTGTAAGTTTTAACTATGCATCTTCTTAGTTTTAGAGCAGGCACCGTCATTTTTAAGTCATTTTTTTTTTCCGCTTAATCTATCTTCTGTAACCAGTAGTGCTGCAACAATTATCTCATGACTATCTCCTATTAGCTTACCTCTGATTGACAAAATAAGTGATTACTACATTAAAAAGCCAGTTCTTGCCTATTTTTAAATTTCAATATTGGCATTGTGAAGGTGTTCCTATAATAGCTATGTCAATTAAGGTCAAAGGACTTGAAAGGCTAAGAAAGAGAAAGCAATCAACAGCGGATGACATTTTGCTGGTACCTAATAAAGAACAGTTGGAGTGATGGAGATGGGGACGTGGTAAATGATCAGCTAAATACCATTATTCTTCTCCTTAGACAGTCCCCAGTGTTTGACGGCCAGCTACAAAAATCAGGCATAAATGAGATATGACTATTCTCCAAGCTGCCAGGGTTTAAAAGAAATGAAGAGTAGATTTAGTCCTTATATTATTTATCTCCATAGATTATACATAAACTCCTGTACGTGAAGTGTTCTTATATGATTTATACAATATATTGGACATCGACATTCAATAAAAATAAAACTGGTTGTCATCTTCTAAACACAATGCTATTGATACATGTATGGTAGCTATCTTCAGTTTATAATTGTATAAAATTAAAGTCCTGGGAATGACTCACTTTCTGAAAGTCATAGATAGGATAAAGTCTTAGACCAGATTATATTCTTCCTTCTCTTTTCCCCTCCCTTCTCTGTCCTCAGATATTGATAGTTGAAAATGGGTTAATCAGAATTTTCACTATATTAACCACATTATTTTGTGGAAGTAAAATCAACAGCAGAGTATATTTAAATTACCATAGTTGTCCAAATCTACAAACTGGGTTTTCTTTTTCATGAGCTAACAGTGGGAAGTTCTGTTGTATCTGTCAAAAATAGAGACACATTTTCCCCATTTACATTTTTTTAGAGGGGAAAAAAAATGTCCACAAGTTAAAATGTAAGCCCCTTGAAGGCAGGGACTTTGTCTTATTTTCATTGTTTCCCTAGCACCTATACCTGGTACATTAGAACCCAATAAATCTTTGCTGAGTGGTCTCTTCCTTTCTTCTGTAAAGTAGAATCAAGTCAGAATGGTCTTTTTTTACTAATTTTTGTTTTTATGAATGCTATTTCATTAGCTTTCTCTTACATGAATATCATAATTAGATGTAGAATGGTACACTTTGTTCTTAAGTTATGATTCAATATCTGTAACTGAGACATAAACTTACTGATATTTATGAACTAGCAAAGGATGAAGGAGCAGTAACTGACAAGCAGCAGCAGTTAGACCACATGCTCATTAAGTCACCAAAAACTTACTTTAAATTACGTTTTTTTAGACAAGAGAATATGGTTAGAGCCTCTCAGCCCTCTGAATGCTTTGAAAAGGTAAGTTGTGGAGTATGAGCACTGTGACGTAGAGGATAACCAATCACCTTTTTTAGTCATGCTTAATTTACATACTATAATCTTACTTCAAGTATTCCTTTTTCATTGAAAATCAAATTAATCTGATTTTTGTTTTTACAGCTATGTAACTATCCAACATATTGAGGGGAAAATTCCTTTCAGTAATAGATTACCTCCAAATATAATTGATTGTAGTTAGCAAATATAAAATGCCACATAAATACTAATTTAGCCATCGTCAATATAAAACTGAAGTAAACTAGTATGATAGTCATATCTAACAAATTAGGGAATAAAATTAATTTTGAACTACTTTAGAGACAACAGCCAATCTAGAATTTAATGTTGAGAAAGTTTCACCTACATACAAATAATCCAGATTGCTTATCAAATATAAAATTAACTTATACATCTGACCCCTGCCTGTTGCCACAATAATCAGATTTTTACTTGAAAATAGAATGGAATATAGAAAGGCAAATTTTAATTGATTTTGTTTTCATCCACTTTAAATATACAGGGAATAGAATTGAAAACTAAGAATTTTGTTTTTTAAATCTTAGATTTTGAACAGGTTCAAAGGTCTCTATAAGTTTTTAAGTGACTGAAGTGCTCAGTAGGCTATTAAACCTTAATACAGTCATAGTTTTATTAAGTTAGATTAGGTACCTGATGACATTCTCACTGGTTCTTTCCCCTTAACATGGTAGATGAGGCATGCTCTATATGGCCCCTGTCTTCCTCTCCAGCTCATTACCCATGGTCTCCCTTTTTCTGAGCTCTCACCTTTCAATTCTACCATGTGCTAGGTTCCCTCCGAACTCAGGATCTTTACTGAGGAATTCATCCTTCCTAGACTGCTGACTGCTATTTTCCCCCTCCCTTGCCAGCACCTACCCCTTACTACCTAGACATAAACACTCATCCTATCCACTAGCTGTGGCTCAGAAAATACTATCTGTGGGGAGAACTTTCTTGATTGCTAGGTCAGTTCTTGATTTGACACTCTTGGCAACCTATACTTCATGACTTAACACAGTTTATAACAGTTGTTTAATGTGCTTCTCCCACTAGATTGCAAATTCCAAGATATCAGGAAAATTTTGCTTATCCCTAGCACAGAGTAGGCTAAAATAAATTAGTCCCAGGGCAAAGCTATTGTCTCATAATTATTAAGCATGTTAACTACAACATATAATTCAGTCTATTCTTTGGAGCAATTAACTGTTTTGACTTCATAGTGTATAAGTATTTGATTTTAAACACTTGTTTTCTCATATTTAGGCTTTTTTTGAAAGATTAAAATTGAGCAGTAAAGAAGTATTGACAGTTCCACAATTCAGAGATTTTTTTCTGTAAATATTATAAAATATATACAACAAAAAATATAAGATGGTATAAGGTGGAAAGTAAAAACCCTCCTCCCCACGCTCCCGTATTCCAGTGTCACAACTGTAAACACAAGTTTCTTTAGAACATTGAAATTCAATAAATATTCTAACACGTAACAAGGCTTTGTTTCTTCTGTATTGGTTTGTTTTACATAGTGCTGTTATAGAGGATTGAAACTCTTAATTTTACAATAAAATGTAGTTAACACTAGATTGCCCATTTTCTTCATTTAATATTCTTCATTAACGCTGCTCAAACCAGATACATCCTAACCTTTTTGGTCACCAAAATTTTATAGTCCTATCTTGCAAGTGTAACAAATACATAATTAAACAGTTGGTAAACATATGGAGATTGAGCACAAATAAGGCCCACAACGTACTGCTGTGTAGTGTATCTACCAACAGGTTGATCAGGCCAGTTGTTATATTTGACATCAAGAAAAAAGTCAACTGGTTTCTGTTCATAGCTGTGATTAAACAAATACTGGGTTTGTTTCTTTCAGCTTCAGAGACTAGAGATTCTGAATGCTTTTTGTTTGTAGCAGGCGACTGGATCAGTTTCCAAGAACATGGAACTAGAGCGCCTTGAATTAGAAATTTTGCAAAACTCAAAATTATATCACCCAATAATAAACTACTAAGAAGGAGCAGGCTAGAAGCAACTATCCAAATACAAAAGGCTAAATTGGCCATTCTTCGAGATGCTACTTCTACATTTACCTGAACTATGTAAAGAGATACAAAGAGGCTAATAGCTGTCAATAGAATACCATATGTTACTTTTATCCAGTCTTTGATATATGATCTTTTTTTAAGCACATATAACCCTGTTTGTACACCAGCCATGTATATTGCTACATACCCCAAAGTAGAGATTATGCCTTCTCGGTTGGCGTTTAATAAACCAACCCTTGTGCCACTGCCATCAGTGCCATATAAAATTAACCTTTTCAGTGGGGTAAAGTCAAGGGCTAGCTGGTATAATACAGTAGTGCTGACAGCCACAATCCAGGATTTATTTAGGGGTAAAAAAATCAAAAGCAGTGATGTTATCAATTTTACAACTATTAAGGTAAAGAAAAAGTTCCAGTGAACTCCATACTCAGTTAAATGTTCTTGATAGCCTATGGATTTTATAATGATTAATCGTCCTATTCCAAGGAAGACTAATGGCCAAACAGAGTACAATGACTTTGTAAAATAATAAAATCTTGAACCTTCCATACATTTTCTCCTAATTTCTGGACAAACCATTGCAGTCCCAAATACAAAGCCGCCTACTCCAAAATCCATTGCCCCTGTCCCATAGAGCTCAGTTTTGGCAAATCTTCTAGGAAAAAGTGGGAAGTCCACAGCCAAAATGGCAACAGCAGTAAATGCACTGTTAATTACACGGAAACAGGAGATGGCTGGAATGTATTCTGATTCTAAACTAGTTTTTAAGAATTTTTCAAGGATTTTCTGGACAGGCATTCTGGCATAGCAAGTTCTCCTGCAGTATATTTGATAGAATAGCCCAGCCCCAAAGATAATTACAGCGAGGTACTCAAAGAAGATAAATGAAGCCAAAATGGTCAAAGTGGTCACCACAGGAACTATTACGAAAACAAAGTCAATGAAGAATCCAGTTCTCCAGGTATGTGAAGAAGAACACAAGTGCTGTGAGAGAATGATCAGGAGCCCTCTGCACAGGATACAGAGTGAGGGAAAGCACAAGCCTTGGGTAATTTCCAGCACGCTGGTTCCATTGTGGTTACTGACAAAAGCTTCCTTCATTAGCTTGTGAGACATTTTTTTTTCCTTCCTGTGAAAACAAGAGTAAAGGAATGCATTTGTGGAAAGCAACATTCTTGTGGAATTGGCATATATATTCACCTGATTTGATTTTACTCTTATTCTTAGGTTTCAGATCAGAACCTAGGATTTGTGATCCCCCTTGCAAGGATTGTGGGAAGAAGTCTAACAATATTAGGATAAGAATGTCACACTAATAATTTTTGGTTAAAAAGCTTAAGCTGTTTTCAGTATAAGGCAGATTCACAAAGAAAGTGCACTTGGCCTATATAACTCTGAGAATGGAATCACAGTTGGATAGAAATTCCTATTATAGAATATAGTATATGTCAAGAACATTGTGTAATGAAAATTGAATACACATAACTAATGACTTTAAGTCAAATGGGGGGGGCAGGGACAGAGAGGTATTTGAGTATATGTTGGAGTTGAGGGCTTTGGTTTCTGTTCAGCCTCTCTGAACCTATTGTTTCTAGTACAAAATTTGGGTCCTCCAGTGATCTGAACCCTAGGCTGCTCCTTATATTTACAGACAGCCAAGTTTCATGTTCGGTGTCGGAAGGTAGTATGGATGCTAATCATGGCAGTGAGGGGTGGGGGTGGCGTAGAGCACATACTAGTGTTAGTTTTAAAAGGATATAAAATGCCTCTTTGCCACATTAATGTCTGAGAAGTGGCACACGGCAAGAACACAATTGTTGGCTAACAAGAACCATGTGGAATAAATGCGTGCATGCATGATGGCCTGTCTGGGCCCAGCGACAATACCTCACGGTAACAAACCAATCAGAATTGGCTGGCCTTTAAGAATAAGTACTTTACCACGGGCGCGCCGGGACCACACACCTCCCGTGCTCAGTCTAGTTCCGGTACCGCCCCGGCCGGCTCACGGCTGGCTGTCTACGTTGGCCTGGCCGCCGGGCTCCCACCGCACGCGCGGGGCAACACGGGAGCAAGCAGCTTCCGCCTCCCGCGCGGCGCTTCCGGCCGAAGCGAGAAGGCCGGAGCTTCCGGGCCCGCGGATTCCGCGCGCCGGGAGCCCAGGGTGGTGTCCGTTTCCCACGCCCCGCCGGCTGCCCACGCCTTCTCAATCAAGGGCTAGCCCAGCCCAAGTCCTCCCGGGTTGTGGTCATGGGCTGGCCTGGCAGAGGGGCCCGGAGCGGGAAAGGTGCTTCGCGCGCCTCACGACTGCTCAGACCCCAAGGCGAGGCCTGTCAGAATGGCGGGGCTAGAAGCCCCGCACAACATTCGGCCACAGCCCACTGAAGGCCCGTAGGCCCAGGAAGCCATGCTTCCCCCGCCTCTCGCGCCAGAACACCGGAGGCCTCCCTTTCACCCCATCTTACCCCAAGCTCTCAAAATATTTTGCCCCAGGTGGAGCCAGCCCCAAACCCGACCCCCGCGTTCTGGGCTGGCCACGTGCGCCCAGCGCCGCTTCTGCGCGCCCCGCCCCCGGGAGGAGCCGGCCGGCGGCGGGCCACTTAGCCGGAGAGGCGGAGGCCGGGCGTGTGCCAGCTGTCCCGGCTTTCTCTCCCCGGCTCGCTCGCGCTCCTCCTCTTCTCTCCCCCGGCTCCTCCCGCCGCCTCATTCGGCCCTCCCGCCTTTCCAGTCGGGCCGGGCGGGGTGTGCACACTCGGCGGCTTTGGCTCTGGGACTGGTGAGTGCCTCCCCCAGCCCCAAGTCTGAAGCCTTTCGCGACCCAGAAAGGGCAAGAGAGGACTCTGCCCCCAGAGCGCTGAGGAAGAAGGGAGCATCTCCCCCTCTCCTTTCTAAAGCGCCTTTCCCCTGCCCTTTCCCTTTTTTTTTTGTCTCCCTCGCATCCCAGGAGGAGGTAGCCGAGCTCCTGGCCCTTGCTCAGAACGAGGACCTTTCATGATCACCCTCCACTACTCTACCTTGCCAGCAGGAGGCAGCCCGAGGTGGGGAAAAGGTCCCGACTGGCTAGGTCGCGGCTCGTACTCCTCTCCTGGCCCTACCTAGGGACAGGGAAGGGGGCAGCTGTCCCCGAGAGACGTCAGGGCAGCAGTGCCCTTGGCCGGGGTCACATCCACCTTCCCGCGAAGGACGTACTCTCCCCGTGCCAGGTGCTTCAGGAGCGGCATCCCAGCCCTGGGGCACCTCGCCAGAACCTGGAGTCTCGGTTTCCAGCCGGAAACCTTGGGGTGGGGCCAACTGGGCTCCCAGGACCCTTACCCAGCTCTTTTTGTTTGCCCTTTCCCTACTCTCAGAGCCCGAGAAAGAACCTGAGGCTGCGGAGAAGGAGGAGCTGGCGATCAGGCTGCCGCTTGCCTTGATGTTTCATCTATTCATTACTGTCTCCTTCCTGCCCACAGTGGTCACACCCTTTCCAGAACTTCTTGGCTGGTAAGCACGAAGCCGACTGGGAGCTAGAGGTCGGAGTACTAGAGAAAACCGCTCTAATCTGACTTGCCTCTGCCTGGGAGCTGACGCTGCACGGAATAACCAACATTTGCAAAGCACTCTCAACAGGTACTAACTAGCCCATTTGATCCTGAACTCTGCATCGTGAGGTCTGGATATTAGTATTCTGTTTTGCAAAAGTGGAAATAAAGCTTAGAGAGCTCTAGTGATGTGCATCCGAAGGGGCATGGGATTTGGATTCTGACCCCACCTGTTGTGCTCTGCCTCGGGTCCTCTCTAAGATGAACTTTCAGTTGAGAAAGCTTGTTCTCCTTGAGTTCTGGCGTCCTCTGCATGAATCTCCCTTGGACTGGAGACAGTCAGTATCCAGGGTGAATGTCCAACACAGTCCTGATGCCCTTCTCAGCCTGAGTTACCCATTTTCCTATTTCCATGGAAATTCCTATCCTTGAGTTCTTTCAAAGGCTAGATGTATTCAGAGCCTCAGGAAAGTCTTCACCAGGGTTAATCCATTACAGACACCCCTCATCTTCATCCCTCCTTGCTGGGGCAGTGTAAGGCCTGGGAAATTGAGTCTGGGGGTCATTTACAGTTTTTCAGAGACTGGCCTAGGCCCAGCCCCACAATACTCCATCTCTCAGACCAATTCCCCTCCTCTGAAATCCTCTCCCTTCTTAAAATCGACACTGGATTGTTCCACCTGATTAGTGCCCCTAAATATTGTTGGTTTTGCTAACAAAATTCTCCCTGAAAGTGAATATTCAGATTTGTACTTTGTAAGGTGCTTCCAATCCATGACCTCATTGACCTTCACAACTACTTCTTGTGAGATAAATTTTACTGTATCCATTTTCAAGATGAGAAATCAGTGGGCCAGGAAAGTGATGTGACTTACAATGAATGACTGAGCTGTGATTTCCCTCCCACACAACAGCTTTCCTGGAGCATCAAGTTGACTCCAGCCTCCCACCCAGCCAACTATTGGCTATACTAAAATAGGATATTTCTTTCTAGTGGAGAGGGTAGAGCGCAAGGCTTCTCTGTCTCCTGGTGTCTTCATCCTCCATGTCATACTGACCCAGAAGAGTTGCAGCCCCATTTCAAATCCCTATAGTAAAACTAATCCCAGAGAAGCCCAGGGAACCTCCAGAAGCTCTCGTAAAAGTTTCCCCTCTTCCCTAATTGGCAGGGACAGGAAAGACTCTCCTTTCTCTGCCCAGGCTCACTCTGGTTCTCATTTTGATTCCTTCTGCTTGTTGAGAGGAGTGAGTCACCCTGGAGAAGCTCTCACCTGTGCTTGTGGCCCTTGTCTTCTCTCTCATGCCACAGGCTCTGGAATGACTCATCTCAGATTCCTCCAGAACTGAGCCCTTTGCTGGACCCATGACCTGGCTGACCACATTGAAGCAAGATGCTCCAGCAGGTAAAACTTCACCCTTAGAAACCCAGGCCCCTTCCCATCTTTTGCTTGTCTGAATGAAGTTTCAGTGTCCTGACCTGGAAAGGAGGGAAAGACCTCTTAAAGGTCTTTTCTTTCTTCAGATAGTTATTCCAATGCCTTTCACCTGTTGTCAAGAACCTCTTCCTGATATCAATTTTGAATCTCTTGTTGTATTTTTTAGCTCTTTCCCCTGGGATGGGTAAGGGAATCCTGAGGGCACTTTGGTGACCTCACAAGCCTAACTAGTAAGGAGGTCCTGAGAGATGTCCCTGCCATCCTAAATTGTTGAAGTACAGTGGAAGCCTGGAGCTTCCAAAAGGAGGTGTTCCTTGAAGCTGAGTCTTAAAGAATAAGTAGGAATTAGCCAAGTGGAGAAGGAAAACAAGCAGTCCAGGCAAAGAGGTCTGCCTGTGCAAAAATGTGGGAGATGAACTATGTGGAAATAGAGAAGGATTCTGATGAATGGATCATCGGGTGCATGGGTTACTATTAGGATATGAAACCTACCCTTAGTCCCGAACTTTTTGCCCCTCTGAAAAGGCTTCTATGGCCCCAGGCCTGCAGGATTCCAAATTACCCTTCACTGTAGAACCTCATCTCATACCCATAACATCTCTCACATGCAGCTCTTGGTCCAGAGAGATAATTGCCGAGTAGATAATTGCCGAGTTTTTATTTACTAAGTGTTGCCAGGCACTGGGCTGAGGCAGATATTTAAGATGATACCTGCCCTCAAGGAACTCATGGTCTAGTGGAGTCCTAGGTAGTAAGTGCCTGAGATTCAGCAGTGCCTGAGTGTGAGGCCAGCCAGCCTCAAGGGAGCCATGGTAGACACCACTGCTTGACCTTTCAGTCTTTTGGCTCATGAAACGGTCTTGAAGGCTAGAGAGAGGCAGGATAGATGTCTGCTCTGGACTTTTTATTGTTTGTTTTTAACTTTTTTTCTTATTAAAATAGCAGTAATATTCATTATCATAGTAGCAGCTACTCTCTGTTGAGCCTTTGCTATGTAGTAGGCACTATGCTAGCATTTTACACATGTAATTTTGTTTAGTCCTTGAGAAAGATACAGTATTATATACAGTGCTATTATGTCCTCATTTTGGATAAAGGGCTCAGAGAGGTTAAGTGACTTATTTAAGGTCACATTCATTATAAGAAATGTGGAAAATAATAGATAAGCAAAAAAGAACATTAAGATTAACCATGATTGTACTACCTAAAAATAACCAACATTTTAGAGAGTATCTTAGACTTTTTTTTCACCTATATATATTTTAAAAACATTTTCAAGGTATCATACTTTTTTGAAACCTGCTTTATTACATTATAAGGATATACTATAAGCCGTCTACTACTTGGAAATTTGTGTTTTCAGCTTTTTACAGTTATAAATGTTTCTATGTATACCGAACATTTTTATGGCCTTTATGTAGGATCATTTTTTAGAAGCAGAATTGCAGGCTTAAGGGACATATATAGTTTTAAGGCCCTTGATAGATTATTGCCTAATTAGAACAGCTGCTCTTAAAAGAATACCAGCTAACTTTTGGGGGCATATACCAGGTGCCTTTTTAAAATATTTTATGCGTTTATTAGCATCTCTGACATGGGTGCTACCACCATTCCCATTTTACAGATGGGGAAAATTGAAGCACAAAGATTTAAAAATTTACATAAGATTATACAACTAGTAAGTGGAAGAATCAGGATTCAAACCCAGGCAGTCTAGCATGCAAGTTCAGGCTCCTGATCATTATACTCGGCTGCCTCTGGTTGGATCAGAGCTGTTCATAAATTATGGGTGGGTTTGTGAGTAATTTTTTTCCCCCACTAAAGCAGAAGGATTTGCATGGTTCGGCCATGCTCTTATGCACTTATTCTGGAAGCCAAGAGCCTGACTTGTGCTTTTGTGGACAAGTTCAGAGAAGAGGCAACATCTTTGGAAAAAAAACTGTTACTGGGCTTCTCAGATGACACTTGCTACCTTGAGGGGTTTGAACTTGTATGGTTCACTAGTCTCATTGGAAACTCATGCATTTTTCCTCCAAAAGCAAATTTCAGCCAGGTTACTGTCTTCTATTCCCACCCCATTTTCCTTACAGCCCTGGGAGACTAGAGGAGAAAAAGAGGAAACATGTGGAAAGTGTTGGCACCAAGCATGGGCAAGGGAGAGGTTTTCCCTTGGTGCCTATTCTTGACCTCATCTGACTTCTGAGCCAGCGCAGAGGAAACTAATTATGTAATGAGCCGGCTTAAATTTAAGCCCCAAGAGGCAGGTGATGAAAGCATGAGGCTACCTTACAGCTGATTTTTCATCTCAAGTTGAATGGTTTCTTTCAAAAAAGGCCTAAACCATGGTTCTTTTCCTTTGTGATATTCCTATAGCAGCCCTCCACCATGGGCCCCACCTCTGCCAGGCCCAGTAAGGCTAGTAGCTGGCCAGCCTGGAAGCTGGAGCTCAGGCATAAGAGAGGGGATACCACTTATTGATTTATTGAGTGCATACTGTGTGCCAGGCACTAAGTGCTTTGTATATCTCTTCTTACTTTTCTTCCCCATGGCCCTGTGAACTGGATTTATTTTCCTTATTTACAAATAAGCTGGTTCAGAGAGGTTAAGTAACTTACCTAGGCTCTTAGGCCTGGTAAGCGGCAGATCTGAAATTTGAGCCCAACCATACTATGATGCTAGAGGCCTTTTGTCTTTCTACTGTACAGGCCTCCACCTCTACAGAGCTGCCAGCTGGTCTGAGCCCCTGCTCTCCTGGCCTTGTTATTCCCTCCCAGGTGAATGGCCACAGTTCAGGTCCCAATGCCCATGGTGGAGAACTCAGAGAAGACTTGCAGGAGTTCCTGGGCCAGGACGCCCCATTGCACCTGCTGGATGACCTCACCAAGGTGAATCCTGTGACACTAGAGACAGGTATGGGCCTCCTCCTCTAGAGTGCCATCTCCAAGAGGGTGGAGGTATGGTGTAGGTATTTAGCACAGCTTCCCCTGGCCAGACTGAGGCAGGCAGGACTCCTGACCTGGAGCCAGATCAGCTGTTCCAGACCTGCCTGGCAGCTGCACCTGGGCTCTCAGCACAGACTTTGCTCCAGATTTGGCATTCATCTTAATTAGATCTTGTGCCTATTCATCAGGGAGCTGCTGGGATCTAATGGCTCTTGGCTAATTGCAGAGGGAGCACTGTTAGGTGGATGTTTGTCTGTGTGTACTTGTGTCTACTTTTGAGCTAGAGTTTGCTAAAGGCACCTTTGCCTCAGTCCTGAGGTGTTTGCAGGCCCGGTACATGGCAGACACATTCTACACCAATGCTGGCTGCACCCTGGTGGCTCTGAACCCCTTCAAGCCCGTCCCTCAGCTCTACTTGCCAGAGCTGATGAAAGAGTACCATGCTGCTCCTCAGCCCCAGGTAAGACTCAGCTACTTCCTGGGCCTGAGGGCTCCCCTACCTTATCTACTGCCTCTCTACCCAACAGCCCTCTCCCACCTAGGCCTCTTTGCAGCTTCTCTGTCTTTATCCATCGATTCACCAGCCATGCAGTTATTCAAAACCTGCTGGTACCACAGCCCTGCCCACTAGGATCTCGAAGAATTTTGGACACATGACTGTGATACAAAGTAGGAGATAAATAAATATTTGTTTAACTGAGTTTGGAACCTGAAATAAGGCCATAGGACAAAGTATTTTTTTCTTTTTTGTGACTATTAATAAGAAAGGATTTACAAAGTGTATTTCTGTATTTAACAAACCACTTTTTCGGAAAAGAATAAAATTACATGTGATAAGGATTGCCCTAGAAAATTCAGCACACGTTCATCTAGGAACATGGTAAATTCTGATGGGGATGGGGATGGGAGTGGTGCAGGCAGGGAATAGACTAGTTGTGTTCGGGGAGAGGCAAGGTCAGACTTGCTGGTGGGAGGGGGCTGTTGAGTAGAGAGGCAGTAGATGAGGTAGGAAGAGAAATAAGCTGAGGCTGGTGCTGAAGGGTCTGAAGCACCACAGTAGGCAGAGAGAGTTCGCAAAGCTTCACCAGGAGTGGAGGTGGGACTAAATGGAGCCTACTGTGGGGATAATTACTCTGGAAGATGGGGAAGTTGTGTTCAGGAAGGTGAGACAGGAAGCAGGGAGAACAGTTGGAGGCTTTGTAACAGTCCAGGTGACTGGGGCAAAAGCAGACTGAGAGACTGCTCTGACACTATATATTCTGACACTATATCCAAAACTATATATTCTCCAGGAAGCTGTGGGCAAGTGATCATTGCTGGGTGGGCAGTGTTAGGCTGACTAGGCATTATGCAGATGGCCTGGCCCTCCAGAAACTCATGCGTGGTTAAATGTCCAAGTGGAATCCATGTGAAGTCTGTCCTAAGAGCCCATATCTAAACTGTCTGCCTCCTCAAAGGCAGAAGCCATGTCACTGTCCCTTCTGTTTCCCCAGTGCCCAGCTTGATGCCCAGCACATTGAGGATAACATTTGGTGATGGAAAAGAGAACAGTAGCCTTGAGATTCAAATCACATGGTTGCACTTACTTTCTGAGTGGCCTCAGAAAGGTTCTTTAACCCCTCAGAACCTCAGATTTCTCATTTAAAAAATAGGGTTACCTAGCCAACTAATGCACAGACTTCTTAGGCAGTAACTTGGAAGAAAGTTCTCTGCAAACTGCAAAGTACTATAACGTAAAATAATAAAGAGCAGAATAAAACTATTAAGATAAGATAGGAGGATGATGTGTTCAAGGCCAGCACTGCTTCCAGACTGAGAGAAGATGAGTGGGTAAAGGCGCAGTTGGGCCTAACACTGTTACATCTAGGAAATTTTTCTAGAGGAAGCCTCCCTATCTCAGCCATCATTGGATCAACCACTCCTTAAAGACAGGCATTTCCTCATGTGACCTTTCACCCCTTCATGTTTCAGAAACTGAAGCCCCACATCTTCACCGTGGGTGAACAGACCTACAGAAATGTCAAGAGCCTGATCGAGCCAGTCAACCAGTCTATTGTTGTCAGTGGAGAGAGTGGTGCTGGAAAGGTAGGAGGGCCTCTTTCCCACCCTGTCAGCTTCGTGACTTGGCTGGGTGAACAGAGAGGCAGGGAGTCGTTTGTTTCACTCATTTAGTTTCTATATGCCTATTGTTAAATTATTACCAAACTTGTCACCAGAGCTTTTCCAGACTATCTAACTGGCAAGAACATCAGGTCTTCCCCCCCACCCCCACCCCACAATGCCCTTCCTAGAGCTCTCAGATCATCTGCTCCAGTCTGGACTGGTGGCTGCCTAGGACTGCTGCCATACAGCTATTACCTGGGAGCTCTCTGCCTCACTCTGGGGATCAAGATTACCCTCTGTCCCATAATAAATCCTCCATTGCTGGAACCCATGGTTTCTGCTTCTTTTACTGCCTTGTTTTTATGGAGCGCATCCTTTAGTAGCTTCCTGACAAAAGTGGTAAATGAAAGGCAAATTTTTGCATTATTGCGCATCTAAAAATGTTTATTCCACCTCAAATTTGATATGTTGTCTAGGTTTTATAATTGCACATTGGAAATCATTTCATTTCCAAATTTAGAAGTTTTTTTTTTTATGTGTTATTTTGAATGTTGCTGTTGAGAATCCCAATCCATAGTGATTTGTTTTTCCTTTCCAAAAGCTTTTGGGGTCTTATTTTTCTCTGCATAGGTATTAAAATTCACAGTGATAGATCTTGGCATGGTCTTTTTTCACCTACTATGCTGGATACTTTGTTGTGGGTCTTTTTAATTTGGAAACTCATGTTTTTTGGGGGGGAAATTTTTTTTTATTATATCTAATCATTTAATCTCCTCTGTTTTCTCTTTCTGGAGCTCCTGTTAATAGGGAATTTGATTGTCTAATATCTTTCTCACCTATTCTGTCCTTAGCATTTTGTTCTATCTTCTAGGAGATGTTCTCTACCTTTCACTTTTTTTTTTTTTTTTTTGCCTCTTAAAAAATACCTTTCAATTTTCTTGAATTTAGAATTTTTTTTCTTCCTTGTTCTCTGAATATTGTTTTTCCCCCAGCATCTTATTTCATAGGTTTAGTGTGTTCTCTTATCCTTGAGAGTATTTCATGATTTTTACTTGTCTTCTCTTTACATTAACTCTTTTAGCTCCTTTTCCTGCGATTGTTGTTGTCATTCATGTAAAAAATTTATGTAAAAGAACTTTATCAAATAGTTAATGATCCTTGAATTTCTGTTCATACTTAATAAGGCATTAAGCAACTGATTAGAATCTCTCTGTTAATGTATAGGAGGCTTCACTATAAGAAGCTTTCTAAACTTGTGGGACCATGAGTGTTTGTAACTTTTCTTACAAGCTTGTCAGTGTCTCCAGAATATTTTTCCAATCTCTTCATCAGAGAGATGGAAACTATAAATATTTAAATGGAAATGATAAAAATTTAAAACATGATGAACAGTTTCTTTATGCTTATCAGCAGACTAGACATGCAGAAGAATACATCAGTGAACTTGACAGTAGGTCAATAGAAATCCAAATTGAAAAATAAAGTGCATTCAAGAGCTGTGATACAATATCAAATTGTTTACCATACTTGTAATTGGTGTCCCAGGAGAAAGAGAACATGAGTCAGAAGTAATATCTTACAAACTTAACAAAAGATGGCAAGTACAGATCCTAGAAGTTCAGGAAACACTAAGCTGGATGAAACAAAGAATACACCTAAACACATAGTCAGATTGCTGCAAACCAAATGTAAAGAGAAAATCTTAAAGCCAGGAAACTAAACATTACGTAAAGAGAAACAAAGAATGACAACAGGCATCTTGTCAAAAACTGCAAGCCCAAAGATAATGGAGTGACATCTTTAAAGTGCTGAAAGAAAATATCTGTCAACCTAGAATTCTATTACTAGCAAAACTGTCTTTCAAAAATGAAAGTGAAATAAAGACTTTCAGAGAAAAGTTAGGGAATTAATTGCCAGCAGATCTGTACTACAAGAAATATTAAAGGAAGTTTTTTAGGCCAAAGGAACATGAAACCCAGTGAATATTTGGGTTGATACAAAGGAATAAAGAATACTGGAGATGTAAAAAATTATTTTATCTCTTTAAAAGATAATTTACTCTAAAACAAAAATGGTAACAGTTTATTGTGGAGATACAATAGAATCTAAAAGTACTAAATTCAACTTTAAGCAATAAAAAAAGTAACAAAGATCACAAAGAACAAATCAAAAAGAAATAAGATGGTCTACAGCCATGCCATCCTGAACACACCCAATCCTATCTGATCTCAGAAGCTAAGCAGGGTTAGTACTTGGATGGGAGACCACCTAGGAAGACCGAGTGCTGTAGACATTAAAAAAAGAAAAAGAAAAAAGATGGTAGATTTAAACCCAACCGTAGTAATTATTACAGTAAATGTAAATGGACTAAACTTTCCAATTAAAAAACAAAAAATGTCAGATTGGACTTTTTTTTTTTTTAATAAGGCTCAAATTACATGATATCTTTAAGAAACCCAATATAATTATTAAGACATAGATTCAAAGTAAAAAAAAAAAAAATGGGAAAAAGATATACTATTCCAACACTAATCAAAGGAAATTTGAAGTAGTTATGGTAATATGGAAGAAACTAGATTTTAGAACAAGGAATGTTACTAAGGTAAGATGAGACATTTCATAATGATAAATTGGTATATTCATCAAGAAGAAAAAATAATACTGAAGTATATATCTACTAATGGTTTCAAAATACACGAAGCAAAAACTGATAGAATTGAAAGCAGAAATAGATAAAATTATAGTTTGAAATTTGAGTGTTTTTTTCAGGTACACATGGAACATTCACCAATGTTGAACGTATTCTGTCATAAAACAAATCTCAATTTGAAAAGATTAAAATCATACAAACTTCTCTATCCTAAGGAGAATTGAACTAGAAATAAATAGAAAATCCCAAAACATTTGGAAATTAAACATTCTTTTAAATGTCCTAAGGGTCAAAGATGAAAACATAAGGGATATTTAGAAAGTTGTTGAACTGAATGAAAATGAAAGCACAACTTGTCAAAATTTATGCTTTAAAAATAACAGCAGTGCCTCCAGAGAAATCTGAAGCATTAAATGCTTATATTAGAAAAGAATAGACAATTCAAATCAATTATCTGAGCTTCTACCTTAAGAAATTTGGGGAGGGGGAGATAGAATAAGGTAAACCCAAAGTAAGCAGAAAAAGGAAATAGTGAAAAACCAAAAAAATAGATAACAAAAATAATGAGAAATAGGCTATTTTTTAAAAAAGATTAATAAAAAATTGATAACCCTGTATTCAAAGACAGAAAAAGACACAAACTACCAATGTTAGAAATAAAAAAGATATAACTATCAATCTAAATAAAAATCATAACACTGATAAAAGATTATTATGAACAACTTTATTCCAACAAATTCTACAATTTAGATGAAATGGAGAAATATTTTGAAATATACAAAATATTGAAGCTCATATAACCTGAAGTCTATAAAAGAAATTGAAGTCATAGTTTAAAACCTTTCCACAAAGAAAGCTCCAGTCCCAAGTGGCTTCACTTGTGAATTCTACCAAGTATTTAAGAAAGTAATGTTATTAATTCTACACAATTATTTGAGAAAATAAAAGAGATGGAACATCTCCCACTTCATAGACCTAAAGAATTTACAAAAAAGCTACTGTAACAAGTTGTAGTGAGGTATAGTTTAAGAAAGTGACAGATACAGAGTCAATATATAAAAATCAATTTCTATGTCCTAGCAACAAATAATTAGAAATTAAAATGAAAATATCTCATTTCAGCTGATTAAAAATAAAACAGTAGAAATTTTATAATTAGATTGCCTGGGTATAAATCAGAGCCCTACTATCATTTACTAGATATATGATCTTTAATAAAATTTAAAATTTTCCCATGGCTCGGTTTCATCATTTTGAAAACATATAATTGCACCTGCACCTATAGACTTGGTAAGAAAATGCATGGAAAATCTTCTTTGCTCAGAGTAACCAATATCAACTGTAAGCCATCAGAAACACTGAATAACCTGCTGAGGTCAGGCCGTGTTGTTCCTTCTCTGCTCCAGCCTGCCCCACCCCCTGCCCCACCTTGTTTCTCAAATGCATCCTCTGGAAAAGTGAGTACCCCCATTTCACAGAGGGGGGAAGTGCCTCACCTAAAGACATGGTCTAACTCGGCACTCACACATTTGGTCAGTACTGCCCCTGATGGAGAAGAGGGTGCTAGTGGGCACCATTCCCTCAGGCAGGCTCAGGAGTTGGAGGGAACTTGGACACAGGTCCCACAGGGCTGTTTCTGCTGCAGACATGGACATCCCGCTCCCTGATGAAGTTCTATGCTGTAGTGGCTGCCTCACCCACATCCTGGGAGAGCCACAAGATCGCAGAGAGGATCGAGCAGCGAATCTTGAACTCCAACCCTGTCATGGAAGCTTTTGGTGAGCTCAGTGTCCTCTGCACAGGACTTCAGTCCCATTTCCTCTGGGATTGCCACCTTCCAGGGAAAGGAGCAGTGAGACTCTCTCTTTGGGGATTGAAGGATGAGTGTATCATTCACTGCCTTGAACCCCCAGCCTCTTCCCAGGTATCCTTAGCTTCTTTCCAGTAGAGTTACCATCATTTGGTCATCCCCTCCATCTAGCCTAGGCAGATTTAACAGTGATACTGGAGAGGACTTTGTTGCTCACCTAGTCCAAGTCCTGTCCTTCCATACAATTTCCTGATAGTTCAGAGAAGAAGGGGAGTTGTCTAAGGTTGGACCACAATTAGTGTCCATGTCAAAACTCTATGTTGTGCCTTACTGTCTAACTCAATAGTGACAGTTGTTGTTTTTGACTCTCTCTTTAAAGACAACAGCCCCTGGCTACCTAGCCTTGCTCATTTCAGTTCATTGCCAGGAAGTTCTAACTCTTCTGATCACACTTTCCGAAGCCCAAGTGCCCTTTCCCAAGTGTCCTCTGTGACATGGAAACCAACAAAGGGGCCTTTAGGTGACTTGAGGTTAGAGACATGACCCCAGTAGACCTGCAGCCATCTTGACCCATAAGGATTCTATAAACATAGGGGAGTGGTATAAACAGAAGTGTGATCTGTAGGGAATGCGTGCACGCTGAGGAATAACAACAGCAGTCGCTTTGGGAAGTTCATCCAGCTCCAGCTGAACAGGTAATTGCTGCTGCCACCCTGGTTGAAGGGAGGGTGGGCAAGGAGTTTGCAAGTGGCTGGGCAGTCTCCAGCCTGTGCCACCCCTGTGGGCAGAACCCTGTACCTCCTGGCATGCACGTACGTGGGGATTCGTTAGGTGCAATGAACCCCAAGGTTGAGCTTTGAACCAAAAGAACTATAACTACTTCAGCCTGAAGGCCCCTGGGGCAGTGTACTTGTCACCTCCTCTGTATTCCTTCTGACTTCTACCATTGCTTGGGAACTCGTAGTTAAACAGCTCCCTCTCTAGGCCACACCTCTGAGCTTGAAGCTGGGGCTTCTGCTCCTGCCTTGGGATGAGGCAAAATGTACTAAAGCCTTGTCCCCACCCACCTGAGCTGCTCGCAAGAAAATGTCCCAGAACCCCCAAGTACCTATTGAGTGGTCCCTAGTCCTCATGAACCCCATTGGATAAGTTGAAGAGCTTGGGGGCATTGCAAGGTTGTGGTCTGACACATAAATGGTTATGGAATTAGTGGGTAACTAATGGGCTCTGGCCTGCTTGTGCCCAGGGCCCAGCAGATGACCGGAGCCGCAGTCCAGACCTACCTCCTGGAGAAAACTCGAGTGGCCTGCCAGGCGTCCAGTGAGAGGAACTTCCACATCTTCTACCAGGTCTGTGCCAGGTGGGGTCCACAGCTACCCAGATGCAGGGCAAAGATGAGTCTGCCTCTCTTTCCTGCCCACCCTCCCCACAATGCCTCATGCCTGCCTCTTCACCTGGCTTTCAGTGATGCCATCGCTTATTCCTACAAACTCTGCAACACTGCCTCATGCTGGTCCTTGGTTCCCAGGATGGTTTTGGCATGATGATGTGTTTAACACCCTCAATCAGAGGTACTGAGGTACTGAGGACTCTCCTTAGAATGGCAGCTGTCTCCATCAACAGAATGAGGACTTCCTTGGAGCTGTTCCTCTTCCATCAAACTGGGGGTCCCCCAAGGCATGGATAGTATGTCTCCCTGCTCTAATATTGGGACTGGGGGCTCCCCAGACAGGAGTTTTGCTTTCCTCGTCAGACCACAGGCCCCCTCAGCAGGGTGTTTTGCATCAAGTTAACATCCCGAACTATTTGCTGCTACTTTTGCCTCCATGTCTGCCCTGGGCACTCTAGAAGGACCTCACAGTCTTGTGATGTTGTGACTGTTTCTCACTCCTCTCATCCCAACCCCAGGCCTGTGCAGTCCTGGGCTTCCCTCTCACCCCCTGCTCAGCCATCTGTACCCCCTCTCACAGATTTGCAAAGGAGCCAGCGTGGAGGAGAGGCTCCAGTGGCACCTCCCCGAGGGGGCCACCTTCTCCTGGCTGCCCAACCCAGAGAGGACCTTGGAAGGTAGGGGAAGCCTTACCTAGCACCCTGGGCTGGCCCAACAGCACCCACCCACCTTCTGCTCAGGGCCTCCCTCCTTCCCCTCACTGCCCCTGCCGACCTCTGTTCTTGACACTGGACTGTTACTGGTTTCCTTTTCAGAGGATTGTTTCGAGGTGACCAGAGAGGCCATGCTTCATTTGGGCATTGACACCCCCACCCAGAACAACATCTTTAAGGTCAGAAGGAAAGCCATGGCACTTATATTTGGCAGAGGTGATGGGCAGCCCCTTCATAGGGCCCTTCTCTGAACTTGTCTCTTTTCCCAAGGATCTAAGACTTTGGGCCCCACTGTGCAGTCTCCAAGGGGGCCACAACCCCTGTGCGTGACTGAGTCTGGACAAAGGGTGGAACCCTGTGCTAGTACAGAACAGCACAGTGATTGACAGAGCTCAGAAGGCAAGGTGCCTGCGTCCGCTATTACTGCAATAATCAGAATAGAGAAATAATGCTGCACATATTTGTCTAGTATGTTAAAATTTAAAAATCATGTTTACACATCTTAACTCACTTGGTTTTTTTAGCAGTCCTTTGTGTTTGGAGATTATTCTCATTTTAAGCTTGAGAAAACTAGAGAGGTAAAGGGACCTGCCCAAGGTCAGACACCACTAAGCCACTAAGTGATATAGATAGAGTTAGTACCAGACGTAGCAATTCTGATTTCCCACCCTCCTCCGCTCCTCTCAGGACATAGTGCTAAGCCAGGTGAGTTGGGGCTCCTCACTCCCCGTAGGGGCCTCCATTCTCCCATCCTTCTTTATTGACTACCTCCCTGCCCACTCACTTCCTCACCCACCAGAACAACAGGAGAGTGTAGATAGGATATGCTGGCGGCAGAGACAGGAAAGCCACTGTGGGGAGATGGCAGTGCAGTAGAAAGTGACCTCTACCTCCAGATGGGGGCTGCTCAGGCAGAGAGGGGATCATGGCCAGTATGGGCACCGCCAGGGAAGCAGTTGGCCAGAGGGACAGCACAAGTGGACAACACTAGGAGTCTGGACAGGAGTGCTGGCTTGGGGATGGCATGACCCTCTGCTCCAGCCACACTGCCCATTGGGCACAGCAGGCTTCTTTCTACAGCCCCAGAGCGCTCATTCACGTGGATTGTTAAGGCCAAGAGGGCCCTCACTGTAGAAACCAAGGTTACAGATCCTCCCCCAGGGCTGTGCTCTCAGAGCCCAACAATGCTGAGAAAGGGCCAAAGGAAGCCTGAGCCAAGCCCCACAAGCCATACAGAAGTAAGCCTGCTCTACAAGTAGCAGGAGTATGTCCCACACTGGCTGCCCTGGGAGGCATTAGAAGTCAGACTAACTGGGTTCTCATTTAACCTCTCCCCTTCTCGTCTCTGTCATGGGCATCATCAGGACACATGCCTCAACGGATGTTGAAAAGATCAAACTCTTGTTTGTAATGTGAATAGAATCATATCTGACAAAGTCATGTAATAAGTAGGCAGTAATTGGGAGCTGCTGCTATTCTGTTAACGATTATATTCAGCAGGAGAGCAGCCCCTCCCGGGCTAGGCTCCAGCTGTTGAGAAGCTGCCCACTTTATGTCTTCTTTCTGCTATCCCTTTAGGTCCTAGCTGGACTGCTGCACCTCGGCAACGTCCGGTTTGCTGACTCTTCAGACGAAGCTCAGCCCTGCCAGCTGATGGATGATGCCAAGTGTGAGGGCAAGGGGCTTTATTCGCATACCCAGGGAGCCAACATTGGTGGGATTGGATGGGAGGCCAGAGGGTAAAATTTGGAGTCGATACCCTTGATTAAACTATCAGCTGTAGGGCCCTGTCCTAGATAAGTTACTCCTCACTCAGTCTCTGGTAAGGCAGGCAGCATCATCCCCATTTTATAGATAAGCAAGTAATAGTCGGAGGGTCTATAAAGTGATTTGTCCCACATACAGCAGTATGCACTGGGACACAAGTCCTAGGTTCAAGTCCTGCCTCTGGCAAGTCTCTTTACTCACCAGAACCTAGGTTTTTCTGTTCATTTGAGTGGGTCGTCGTTCCACTACAGTGACTTCGTTATGCCTTGTGAAGAGGGCTGTTTGGATGGAAGGTGATTTGTCCCTCCTAGGTTCTGTCAGGACATTGGCCTCACTGCTGTGTCTCCCAGAAGACCCACTGCTGGAAACACTGCAGATTAGAACCATCAGGGCAGGCAGGCAGCAGCAGGTGTTCCGGAAGCCCTGCTCCCAAGCTGAGTGTGACACCCGCAGAGACTGTCTGGCCAAACTGGTCTATGCACGGTGAGCACTCTGTGCCCTGCCCTTCTCCCAAGTTCTCCCCCTATCCAGAGTTGAACTGGACACTGTCGTTCACTCGGCCCAAGCCCAGGGGTAGGGCTGCCAGGTAAAGGAGACAGGTTTCCCTCTCTGTTCCCCAGACCCTTGAGGATAGCAGGGAGTGGTTCCTGGGTTTTTCCAGAGCAAGGCCCTTGGCCTCAATTCCAGAGTACTCTGCGTGGGCAAGTTGCCACAGCCTGGCCTAGATTCAGCTCATTGTTAAGGTACAGGAGCCTGCCTTGACCTTGGTGATAAATGAGGAAAGCCTGCCTAGCTCTCTGAAAGGCAGGCCCCAAAGGTGATCTAGGGCCTTTCCACGTTCAGACCCGAGGGTAAATAGGCTCCTCTGTCTCCACGTGCCTTTGTACTTCAGTTCTTTGTAGTCACCTGGGGAATGCGATAGATGGTGGTAGAGCCAGAAGCTCAATCCAGGTCTTGGCTAGCATAACGTGCAGCAAGCGAGAACCCAAACAGGGTGAGGGTGGAGATCCTGGCCTTTTCCTGGTGGGTTATATGGGCATCTCCACCCTCTGGCCATATGGTTAAGGGTGGTTTCTTACCCTGGGTTCTGAGAACCTTCAGGGTGCCATGTAAGGCTGTCAGGGGGCCCAGAAATCTTTGAAATTATGGGATAGAACATGTGTGTGTATTAATGTGCATGTGCTTATGGGAACTTGGGCATGTGAGGAGAGGGTCCCTCTGCTTTCATTAACATCCCAAAGAGCCCAGAGCCTGAGAAGCACTGCTGAGGGTTTAAAATCCTCTGAGTTGAAAATGGCCCAGGGCAGCTGGGCCCAGACTGAACCCAGTTCAGCAGGGGACTCAGTTTCCACTGCCTCAAAGCTAATTTCAGGTCAGAATTTCAGGCCAAAGATTTTTAAAGCCTTTGCATCAAGTGACTGCAAAATGAGCAGATAAAGCATGACAATCATAGGGTGAGCCTCTAGTCATAGAACATTTTTTATACAGTAAACATCAGGTCATTATATCACTAGGTCACTTGTTTTTAGTACTTCAAATGAGTATTTGAAGCCCCTGTTGTGAAAACAGAAACTATTTACTGAGCTGAAAAAAACTTGCAAAGCAATTACTTTAAGAAAAACTATAAGGAGAAAAACTCTCAATAGTGTTTATGTAGTGTCATGTTGTACAGTAACTACCCCATCTTCTTAGAGTGGAGGTGGTTCCAGAGTACAGGGTATCACTGTGGCTCCAGGTGACTTGGGACCCACTTGTGCTGGACCCATTTGGGGAATATGACAGGACTTGAGCTCTGGCCTCCACGGGTTGAGTCTTTCAGGAGAGTCCAGTGAACTCAGTTCTTTACAAATCCCACCCAGGCCCGCCCTGTCCCTTCTAGTTAAGACATCAGCTGGGTTTTGGGTCATGTGACTGAGGTGGACCACTCCCTGTCTAGCCCCGGAGTCTAGTTGGCCCTATGCTCAGTCTTGCTAAGAGGACAAGGCAGCTTTATGTGTACCTGGGAATATGCATGACTGTAGCTCACATTTGTAGTAGGTCAAGATAGGCTGGGCTGGAAACCAGAGGAAAAGATTTAGCCCTTGACTTGTCAGGCTCTCCAGGGTGTGGCACTCTGGCTGGAGCAGCACTTTTGCCAGCCCTCAGGCTCAACCTGACCACTCTCACCAGAGTCCACTCTTCCCCCCCTCCGCCCAACAGGCTGTTTGACTGGCTGGTATCCGTGATCAACAGCAGCATCTGTGCAGAACCCAACTCCTGGACCACTTTCATAGGTAGCAGGGGCTCTCTCTGCTGGGAGCATGCCTTCAGAAAAAGAACAGGGGAGCCCCGGGTCCACTATGTGACTGCAGACAACTCCTTTCCCTTCTCTGCACCCCCATCTTCTCATCCACTCTCCAGTGTTTGGGCGAAGACATCTCTGCTCTCCAGTGCCCACATCTGACCCATCCTCAGATAGCGCCTCTTCTATCCCAGAGACCCAGCTCCGGTCTCAGGAGAATAGTGGGGATAAGTGAAAGAGCTAGATTGGAAGGGACTTGGGGGACACAATAACATTGTTGGAACCTGGGTGGGATAGTCAGGTAGGGGAGGAAGTAAAGTTCAAAGGCACCAGTAAATTTTATTCACAGAATGGTGGAATTCTAGACAACAGCTGGGCTGCTGAGACCCAGGCCCTTGAAATTGGATTGGACACAGGAAACGTTCCCTGGGACCTGGTTCCCTCATAGGAGGGGCCTGTGGAGGCCAGAGGATTCAGATTCCAAAGTGGACCCCGTGCCCTGGGCTGCCCCTCATACCTCATTTGGCCTTTTTTCCTGCTCTGAGTTCTGAGAGGGTGTGAGGGAGAGATGGGAACCCTGGGGTAGGGTGTCATGCTCACTCAGCCTCATCCCCAGGCTGCCAAGGATGAGGCTTCACCTTGGGCCACCCAGGGCTCCTGTGGTCCCGCCCCCCCCCCGCACCCCCCCTGCTCCCTGCTGTAGCCTCATAGGTTTTCCCCCGTCTTCCTAGGCTTGCTAGATGTGTATGGATTTGAGTCATTTCCTGACAACAGCCTGGAACAGTTGTGCATCAACTATGCCAATGAGAAGTTACAACAGCACTTCGTGGCTCACTACCTAAGGGCTCAGCAGGTGAGGCGCGGCAGGGTGGGGCAGTCCTTCTCCTGCATCCTCTGTATCTTCCTGGACCCCCAGGACCTGACCAGGAGCTTTTAGTTGCTCCTTTGATGTCATTCTGGAATATGCCGTGGTGCCAAGGCCGGCCGTGGGATGTCCCTTCTAAGCCTCAGACTATAGCTGCCTTTTCCTCCCACCCCTTCCCGCTAGGAGGAATACACAGTTGAGGGCCTGGAGTGGTCATTTGTCAACTACCAAGACAACCAGACATGTCTGGATCTCATCGAGGGGAGCCCCATCAGCATCTGCTCCCTGATAAATGAGGTAAGGAGGGTCAGCTAGTGTGCTGAGCACCAGAGTTGGGCTTCAGGCTTTCCTGGGGTCTTGAAGACTATCCTGTGCCCTCTCTGTGCCTCTGTCACCCCATCTTCCAAATGGATTTGCTGATCCCTATACTCCTTCCCTCTCAGGGTCACTGTGATGCCTGTGTAACAACTTTGCTGCCACAGGGGCCATGGGGTGGGGACTCTCAGGGTTGTGTTGAGCCCCTCTCACTTTTGTGACTGATTGCCCATCCTGTCCCACACAGGAATGCCGCCTTAACCGGCCAAGCAGTGCAGCCCAGCTCCAGACACGCATTGAGAGTGCCCTGGCAGGCAGCCCCTGCCTGGGCCACAACAAGCTCAGCCGGGAGCCCAGCTTCATTGTGGTGCATTATGCGGGGCCTGTGCGGTACTACACCGCAGGCCTGGTAGAGAAGAACAAGGTGAGGCTGGGCCACAGCCCTGGGGGCCTGCGTGAAACGACACTGAGTTGCTGCTGCCATACCTGGTAGCTTCCTATTGTGCATCCTCTCTTCCGAACATCCTCCCAGAATCCAAGGTCACCTCTTGGGCCCATTTGCCTAAGGTCTCTTCTAAACAGGCATGACCTGCCCAGAAATAACCCATGTCACACTGGGTCTCCTGGTTTCTAGGCATCCAGTGGACCAGCTTACCTCTTGGACTTGTGCCCTGCCCTCTCCTGGAAGCCCCTCTGGGGCCTGGGTGAGCAGGGTGGCAAGCCCATGGACAGCCCTGTTTGACACCACCTGCCTTTACCTGCCACCCTTGTCCTTTCCCAATAGGACCCCATACCCCCTGAGCTGACCAGGCTCCTGCAGCAATCCCAGGACCCCCTGCTCAAGGTGCTGTTTCCTACTGAAGAGAAGTCCCAAGAAGAGCCCTCTAGCCAGAGCAGGACCCCTGTATTAACTGTGGTGTCCAAGTTCAAGGTGGGTCTGGTGGTGTTGACCTGACGTGAAGTACTTGGTTCACTCATCAACATCATGTTTACCAACCACCTGATGCTGTTTCCTGGGGGAGCACTGATGAGTCAGGTATACGTGATCCAGGTCCACATGGAGCTAATAGTCCCGTGTAGAAGAGACAGGAAACAGACAAATAGACTATCAGTATAATTGACATGACGGGGAGCCTAGGGGCCTGTAGATGGCACAGTGGGGTTTCTCACCCACTGCCGATAGGGGGATTGTGGAAGAGCAATGGTTATATGAATCTCCATTCCCAGTTCCCCAGCTTTCTACTCAAACTCTGCCCTCATGTAGAGCAGATTTGTCACCTTCTCTAGTATCTTGTGCTTACTACTATATCTCAGCCCTTGCACATTCTGCCCCTCACCATGGCCCCTTCAACTCCACTCTTACTCCTACCCTCCAACACCTCTTTTGTTTATTCCTTCTCATTCTTCAAACCTCTGTGTTATTATCACCTCCTCGAGGAGGCACCTAGAAGATCCCAGGTTTGATTAACATGTCCCTGCCCAGCCTCAGACACACCATGGAGGGTGCCCACCCAATGTATGTGTAGTTTGTTAGACCCCCAGCTCTGAGATAGCAGCAGACTGCCCATGTCATAGCCCCAGTTACAGCATCCTACACACAGGACAGTCTTAATAACAGCCACTGCCTGAATAAATGGCACAGGATCCTGAGATTGTTCTCTTCTAGGAAGATTGCTCTGGTGAGGAGGGTAGGTGGGGGTTGGGGAGAGGCTGAGACCAGATATAGGGAGACCTATCAGATGGAGGGTCACAGGTCAAGAACAGTCCCTGGAGGCAGAGGTAAGGAGCAGTGGTAGGTCAAGAGAAGAGCTGACTTTGGGCACACTCAGCAAGAGCCTCTAGTAGTCATCCCAGGGCACATGAGGATCCTGGTCTCAAGGCTGGGAGAGCTGCTGGAGGTGTTTGATGCAGTTCCTAACGAGGGCCCAGCTCCAATCCCTGCCTGACTCCACGCTCTCTCCCCTCTGCAGGCCTCCCTGGAGCAGCTTCTGCAGGTCCTGCACGGCACCACGCCCCACTACATTCGCTGCATCAAGCCCAATAGTCAGGGTCAGGCACAGACCTTCCTCCTGGAGGAGGTAATTCACACTGGGCCAAAGCTGCTTTGCATCTGGCCAAGGCCCTGGAGGGGTGAAGCAGGACAGCTACTCCAAATAGAGTGACCAGAGGGAGTCTCTAAGGCTGGGCCTGATGTTAGGGAGGTTTCGTCTCCCCAGCTCTGGCAGGACAGTCGTGTGGCTTTGAGGTCCGTGCACTGCACAGTGACCCAGCCAAGTAGGCAAGTAGAGGCTCTAGTGCATCTTGCTGTCTGCTCACCAAGCCATGTGCCCTGATGAGAGACTGAAGCTGCCCAGAGGAATGGGTGTCTTTTGTGATTAACTGAAAGTTTGTTTCATGCACAATGTGGCTGTTTCTGACTAGAGGTATAGTTTTGTTTTGTTTTGAATTTACCCAAAAGCACTCTGTGACCAGCAGTTGCCCATTGCTCAGGGTACTGGGCTCCAAGGCATGTAGATGATGTGTGAGTACTGGACAATGCTGGGGAATGTCCCACAGTCAACCGGTAGGGTTTACAGCCAGGAGCATTCTGTGGTAAAGACTTGGTTCAGGTCCTAGAAGAATCTTCACAATATAACTTCCCCTGCCTCTCAGCCATGACTCACTTGATTGCCTGCAAAAAATAAAATAAAAAATAGAAATTGGGTTGAGCTGCATTATGAGGCAGAGAGCTTCTACCTTCTGGGAGTGATGAGACAGAGCCAGGACCAGTACCTGCCTCAGCTGTATCAGAAATCATGCATCAGTAGAGGGACCTGGGGCCACAGAGACCCTTTTTAGCAGGGAGATATTTTTTGAGGTCCCTTGATTTCTCACTGCCCCAAAGATTATATCTCCATCATCTAAGCCTCAGGAGAGCCTGCAGGTGCACACTGGCAGGGCCACAGGAGTGGCATTTCTAGCCTGCTAGCCCCGTAGTGCAGGTGCCCACCCTGTCTCCCCACCCTTGCAGGTCCTGAG
The DNA here is from genome assembly GCF_000151845.1 of Pteropus vampyrus. Taxonomy (NCBI): domain Eukaryota; kingdom Metazoa; phylum Chordata; class Mammalia; order Chiroptera; family Pteropodidae; genus Pteropus; species Pteropus vampyrus. The sequence goes on from NW_011889139.1 coordinate 2,119,119, forward strand.
CCAGCTGGAGGCCTGTGGCCTCGTGGAGACCATCCACATCAGTGCCGCAGGCTTCCCCATCCGGTGAGTGGGCCAATCACTGCAAGGGGCATGGCCAATGCCAGGATGCTCTACAAGAGAGAGGGGTCAGCTGGGCACCTGCTGCCCAGAGGCCGTTCAGAGCACTGACACAGGGTGGCATGGTGTTTGCTGATGGCTGTGACAGTTGGTGTAGTACTGGGAACAGAAGCCAGACTTGGAGGAGGAAGACTTGGAGGATATCACATCACCAGCTGTTTAGAGAAGCATTGCTGTGAAGGGGAGCAAAGAAATCAGGAGGAAATGAAGGAGGCTGCGGAGTCAGAGAGGATGGGTGGGAGACATGGCTGAACGTGAGTGTGAGGTAGGAATGATCCAGTTGTCCAGGGAGAGGCCTGCACAGCCCTTTGGAAGGAGGTAGGCTGTAAAAAGGCCAAAACACTTTGTTTTGGTAGACCAAGGCCACAAGAAGTGCAGACCCAGTTTAAAAAAGTCTCTGCAGGCTTCTGGCTGAGTGATCCTAGTAATCTCTCCAAAATGACCACCTCATCCATTCCGTGGGCACAGTCAGTGCGATACCTCACTGGGTTGTTGACCAGATTAAATATAGTAACTGTGGCACCCCAAATGCTGTGCCTGGCTCACAGATAAAGTCACTTCCATTTTCTTCTTCCACCTACTTTGTCTTCCAGCGTCTCTCATCAGAACTTCGTGGAACGATATGGATTACTGAGAAGGCTCCATCCTCATACATCCCCTGGCCCCTACAGTCCATTTCCTGATGAAGGGCACTCAGGTGCGTGGAGTCCATTGGTTAGTCGTTTGTTCAACCAGTCTACTGAGCACCTACCTTGGGCCATCTCAGGGCTAGGAGGCGTGGGTTCAGAGGTGAATAAAACAGATTTGCCTTTGTGGTTCTTGCTTCAATAGGGAAACAGACTCAAAAAAAGATAATTAAACAGTGGGGAAAGGCAAAGCTAGGAACAGCACGCTGTGACTGGTGCTGGAGAGATAGAAATGGGGGAAGGCTTCCTGAAGGAGTGGTGTCTGAGGACAGATGGGATTAGCCAGGCGAAGGGCATTCCACATGACAGAAGTAATCTGAACAGAGGCCTGCACAAAGGAGATAGTGCTGAGGTGTGAGGAACAATAGGACATTCACTGTTTTCAGCTCCTAAGGGCAGATAACGGTGAGAGGTGAGGCTCAGGTGACAGGTGGGGAGCAAGACTTTATTCTCTGGGTAGGTGGGAGGCACTTCTAGGGAAGAAAGGAGTGATGTCAACCTGATGCTTTCTGGAGACCACTGTAGCAGGCCATGGCTGTTAAACTGGCCAGAGTAGAAAGAAGCTAGAGATGTGGGCAGAGCCAGGAAATGTTGGGAAGAAGTTAGATTGGCCAAGCATCTGATTAGATATAGAGAAAGAGGAAAGGAGAAAATTAATTAAAATTATGAAAATTATTAACCATGCCTGCCCGCTAGTGGGAAAGAGAGGTCTGGGAAGCTGCTGAGCCCTGACAGGGCACTGGGCAAGCTTTCATCTCAAGGGAAAGATCTGGCCTGCAGCCTTGATTTGGAGGTTGTGGAAATGTGGCTGTCACCAAGGCTGTGGGAGTGAGTGGTAAGCCCCTGGCACTGGTGGAGGGAAAAGAGAACAGATGGGGTGCAAGGCACCCACCCAGTAGGACCCCAACCCAGTGGCAGCTGCTTCCCCACTTGCATATCTGTACCTTGGGGCCCACTAGACCCAGCTGGGACAATCCTGCTTTGTTTTTCTCCTCTCTTGGACAGTTTTGTCACTTTCATCTTTTCTCCCTACCTCTCTTTCTCCTCTGCTCTCCATGATCTGCTCTACTGCTCTGTTTCTCTTGCCAAGTCCCCTGACCCCTGGTTGATTTTGCTGCCATTTCTCGTCTGCGGCATCTTCTTTGGCAGCCTGTCTCCAGAGAGGCACTGGGCAGCTAAAGGTGGTCAGAATCCTCAGGTAAATCCTCCCTCTACAGGAATCAGCCCTGTGAGATGCAGGACCTGCAGGGGGACTGCTGGGCCACCACGGGCCTGGCAGTTGTTCTCCCTTTTCCCATCTGTGGTGGCGACTAAGGGGTCGGGTGGAGGGGCTGGCCTGGCTGCCCTGTTTGGCTCTCACCATGTGGGGCCTTGGAAACAAATGCTGGCTGAGCAGCCTGGGATTCTGGCTTGGAGTCCAGGCACCAAGTGCCCTTTGCCACCCTGCCAAAAGGGATCCACAGGAATAGAGGCTGGAGGCCAGTCCAGGGCACAGCCAGCCACAGTGGGATTCCCAGACTCCTCAGAACAGCCAGAGACCTGAGGGACAATAGAGGGGCTGCCTCTGGTCTCCCCCAGAAATGGTAAGGGGCAAGAATAGGAAAGATGCCTGTGGAATTGGGGAGTCCAGAACCAGTTTAAGGCCACAGAAGTGTGGATTACAAAGCACTGATAGGACCTCTGTCTCCCATCCCCTAGGATGGTCTCCACATGCCAAGGAGGCTATGCTGCAACCTCTACTCCAGGACATCCTCCACACTCTGCCAGCTCTAACTCAGGCAGCCACACCTGGTGACCCAGCTGAGGCCATGCCAGCTTCCGTGCACTGCGGCAAGACCAAGGTGTTCATGACTGACTCCACGGTAATCTGGTTTGGGATGAGGAGCGGAGATCACAGAAGCCAGTTGTGTGCTCTCAGCAGGACAGGGTCTGGGCCCTCCTCAGGGCAGGGGGAGGAGAGGCTAAGGTGAGGACCTCAGTGTTTGCCCCTTCTCCCAGCTGGAGGTTCTGGAACGTGGGCGTGCCCAGGTGCTGGAGCAGTGTGCCCGCTGCATCCAGGGTGGCTGGAGGCGATATCGGCACCGAAAGCAGGAGAGGCAGAGGCAGGCCGCCGTGCTCATCCAGGCAGGTAGGAGTGGGGCCTTGGGCACACGGCCCTCGTCCCTGCCAGCAGGTAGGCCTAGGTGCAGCCGCTATCAGCGATTACATACACACCCCAAGATGTTTCCTTTGAAACCCTGCTCCTTGAGTCCCCATATACCAAAGGTGACAAGTGTCCCAGCCTCAAGACGTTGGTCGCACATCCCTATGGTATGCTGGGATTCAACACTCCTGTCTACCTTACTCAAGAATTCTCTCCAATTCAGTGGAAACCAGGTCACAAATAAGGGTGCTCTATTGGTAGTAGAGGTTAAAAAGTTGCCCTTAACTCTCCTCTCAGACCTGGACAGCTGTTTATACCATCTTTCTTTCCCTTTATGACAACTCAAATCATTACCTGATGGGCTTCAGGGCTTGTAATGAGTTTTAAGGTAAAAATAGACAAGATTTGATTCATCAAAGGAAGAGATAGATGTAGGAACCATGTTCACAGCAGCCTCATTTTTAAAAATAAAAACCAGAAACTGCCCAAATATCTTACAGTGGTGGAGTCATGGTACATCATGGATAATTTTATGATGTAGCTAGGAAGTCTTTTTAAGAGTATTCTAAATTTAATGGAAAACCATGATGTTCAAACCTGGATGCCAAACTATATCATCAAGGGTGATGCCGCTTTCATAAAGTGAGTTTCTGTTGTGTATAAGCATGAAAAAATTGTGTAAGGAAATACTATAGAACTATCTGGGTTGGTGAGCTAACAGGTGACTTTTATATGTCTACACTTTTTGGTTTTCTGGAATCCAGATGTATTCATATTTAATGGGATAGCCCTATTTCTCAATATGATTGTACCAAAAAGAATCAGAAAATGCTGAAATTTCAAATTGCTACATGAACAGTGTATCATCCAGGAGTTATTACCTTTACCAGCACGTGGGTGTATGGTGTCATTCATGGATTCATATAAAGCAAGCAAATTAAGGTTTCCAAAAAAATTAAAAATTTTAAAAGATGCAGACAATTCAGACCCCTCTTGTTCCCTGGGTGTTGTCCCAGACTGAGCCTGAGGTAGGAGGTACCTCTGTTCCCAGCTGTCCTTTCAATGTCTAGGTACCTCCAAGTCTTTGGGCAGTCTGAGGGGTGTTTTTCAGAGCCAATTTTGTTTTATATATTGACTTAAGTACCTTACCTTACGTAGTGGCACAAGGTAACTATTCATTGAAAAAGTACCTATTTCAAACTTTTACAGCAGTTCTGGTGTTGCTGCAGAGCCAAGTTACCAATAGTTCTAATGAACATTTTACTGTTTCTGGGCAAACCTCTTAGCCATTCGTTCCTGGTTAACTCGGAGACACATCCAGAGGCTGCACACAGCTGCCACAGTCATCAAGCGTGCATGGCAGAAGTGGAGAGTGAGTATCTGACTTAAGGGTTGGCAGTGCATGTTTTGGTACCAGATGGACCTGGATTGGAATGCTGGCCCTGCCACTGCAAAATGGGTGGCCTCGTGTTCCCCATGTATGAAATGGGCATGACACCAGTTACACTGCAGAGTGGTTGTAACATGGTAGAATAGCATAAGCAACTCTGGAATATACCAAAAACCATGGGATTTTGTTAGTGAATTTTATATCAATTAGACCTCAAGAAGGCTGTTTTTAAGTAGCATATATGGAAGGCCTAAGCATAGTTGCCTTGGGTATGTTCAGCCTCACAGAGCCAACCTAGTTGAAGGCATCCAGCTGTTCCCAGAAAAGTGCCCTTCAGTTCACCTTATTAAGCTGACTTATTAGTTTGGGTTTCCATTGAAAGAGCTAATCAAAAGCTATAAATTTGTGTTTTCTTTTTAAGATCAGAATGGCCTTCCTTGCTTCTAAAGAACTGGATGATGTGGAAGAAAAACACTTGTTTCAAGCTCCCTGTTCCCTAAGCTCTTTCCCGCTGCCACAGGCACAGACACGGCTACTGGGGGCAATAATCCGCCTCTGGCCCCTGGGACTGGTCCTGGCCAATGCAGCTATGGGTGTACGTGGCTTTCAGAGAAAACTGGTGGTCTGGGCCTGCCTGCAGCTCCCCACCAGCAGCCCCAGTAGCTACACTATCCAGACAATACAAGAACAAGCTGGTGTCGCGTCCATCCGAGCACTGCCTCAGGTAAACCATGTGATGCGATGGATGGCAATCCTGCCCACAGCAGCTCTGGGTCCCTCACACCCCACTGTCAAAGGCGGGAGGCAAAGCCCAGGAGCCCACAGTAGGAGGACTGAAGCTGGGACAAGAGCCATCCTAACCCCACTGGGGAACCAGAAGCCTGAGCTTTCTGGCTGCAGGTTTGGACTGCTTCCACCATTACAACTAGGAATTTTCCAGAGCACTTTCACCCCTCTTTTTAATAATTGCCTCTAAATGTTCTAGCATCTCCTTTTCAGTCCCACTTTCAAAAAATCTAAGTTGTGATGACAGCTTATTCCCTCCAATGGCGTTGGATATGACCCCCTATGTTTTCCTAAAATTGTTATGTGGTTTATCTCCTTTTCTAGTTGAGGATATGATAAGCAGGTGAGTCTATGGCCCAAGTGCTGTTTTTAATATTTATGAGCAGCCAGAGAAAAAGAGCCAGCATATAAAATAGCCTAATACTCAAGGATCAAGTGACACTGACAAGGCAGAAGGAAAGAAACATTGAATTTCCATACCGATTACTACAGGCCACAATCTGGGTAAAATCTCCCACAACGACATACAGGCTAGCCAGAGTATAAACAGAAATGTAATTCTTTGATCTCCCAGCTTTAAGAAGTCGTAGGACTGTGACAAGCAATACTCCTAGCAGGGGAAAGCTCCCTCCTAGTGTTTCCTCATCTGTCTCACACTGAGTGGATGTGAACTTTTATATTTTGATACCGCTTTGGGCTTTGCCACTGTTTTAGAATGATAAAAATACATTAATTCAGTCCTGCTACTGCCATGACTCTCATGCCAGTAGTTGCCCACACCTCCCTGCATTCCTAGCATTTACCCTGTGAGGTATCTTTAGGCCCTGGCTCTTCTGGGAGCCAGGGTTAAGCTGCATCTCTCTCTCTCTACCCCTAGGGCTCGATAAAGTTTCACTGCAGAAAGTCTCCCCTGCGCTATGCTGACATCTGCCCTGAACCTTCGTCCTACAGTGTTACTGGCTTTAATCAGATTCTGCTGGAAAGACACAGGCTGGGCCACGTATGATCTCACCTTCTTCCCTTACCTTGGCTGGACGATCCGTGCTGCCTTTGTTTCAACAAGGCCTTTTTCTGCCAGCTGCCTTGCCAAAGACATTTAATCAACGCAGAGCTGCCAAACTACTCCCACAGCGACTCCAAGCACGCGTGAGAGCGACGGCTGCCTGCAAGCCAGAGCTGCAGCAGCAAATCTACCAGTTGGCCTGGGGCTCCAGTCTCCAACCCATCACTGACAGGTGTCAGGGTTAGTAGGTACCAAACCAGGATTAAGAAACATCAGGGCCACAAAGAAGTTCACATTTTAACAACTCCAATCAAATAGGTTGTTGTCCATCACTACAGTGGGGCAACTCCCACCCCAATTCCCCAGAGAGAAAGCCGGCAGTCAGCTTGAAATCAGCTTTAAATTTTTGGCTGGGGGAAACTTTGCATCTAGTTCCTTGAAAAGGGACCAAAACCTTAGTTATTTAATGTTGATTTATTTAATTTCAAGCAATTAGATTATGAACCAAGGTTGATGAACAATGCAACATACGACAGAACCACTGTATCTTGATTTCATTTAGCAACAATGCACAAGTTTTAATTCACATGAGCGTGAAACTTAATACATTATATTTATATCTTAACTGTACCAAAAATAAAAACCATTTGAATGTCAAATTCTTTCTCCATAAAGGTTTTGCCACTTTGAGTACCCCGCATCTACCTTACACCTGAGCCCACAGCAATGGAGGTGATGACTTGCATGACCTACCCTACATTAGTGGTCTGCATCCTGGAAATCACTGCCCTTACTTAGGGCTCCACACTAGTTGGTCTCCAGGTAGAAGGAACAGGCAGGTTCTGAGAGTCAAACATGCTTGAGCAAGCAGCACAATAATCCATCTTAAAAATCCTCATTCTGGGATGGTTCCACGATCCTTAAACAGCAGTCGGCAAACTCCACAAACAAGGGCTCCTGCATGCAGGCTCTCATAAGGTTGGCCTTATTGTCCCCCTGATCGAGGCTGACCATCAACTGTCTAAGATGTGGGTTGAGCAGTAAGCTTCTTAATGCCGCAGATTCCCCTTAAAAAGTAACGAGGAAAGAAAGCCAATCTATGCATTTACGTGGGAAGAGGTGATGCAGAAAGCTAAATGTTTCAAATGTAATAAATATGAAGAATGCTACATCCCCATAGCCTTTAAACCCACAAAAAACCCCAATGCTTATCAAATGATTTCCAAATTAAATGCTATCACACATTCTTGTTATTGGTATCCTTGTAAATATTTTAACTGCCATTTCAACAGCATTAGCTCATTGGCATGTTTTCTTTATAGATGTAAAGGTTCTCGGTGGCGAGGACAGTTATACCAAATACTCTGATGCTTAAGCAAGCATTTATCCAGCACAGAGCACGATCAGTAGCAGTCAATTCTGTTAACTAGAAAGCACCACACATCTGTATGGTGCTTTCCAGTTAACAGAATTGTTCACACCTATCCCCAGCTCAGCTTCAACCTCAGTCTATGGGACTGGGTGCAAAGTACCATCTGTCATGCTGACTCTGAAATAGGAATGAAAGTTAACAGCCACCTTTAGGAACTACCCTGGCCCATTAATTATACAGGTAACAGAACCGTTATCAGGACTGAGCAATCCTACAAAAATGCTAGACTTTATTAACACCCACATCCCTCTAAAAAAAAAAAACAAATCCAAGGACTATCCAGTCTGCATTAATGGCTGGACCGTAAACTGAACACTAAGAACATGGGAATGCAGGTTCCTCCCCTACAGATGGATGTGGGAGAGACAAATTACCATAAAATCTGGTGAGTGGTAGATTACAAGGCACCATGGGAAAATGAAAAAATGTCTAATTCTGACAGAGTCAAAAGGTCAAAAGTTTAAGTGAAGAAAGGAAACTTGAACCAAATCTTGGAGGAGCAGAATTTTGCCAACCCACAAAGCCAGCATGATTCCAGGCTGAGCGCTGTGGAAGTCTTGTGTTGTTCATAGAACCATGTGGCTGGAGGAAGGGCTCTGCACGCTATATTAAAATACTGCTTTAAAATCACATTCTATACAATAGAATAAATGTTTCTCAAATGTTGACAAAATAAGTACGGCACAGACTTACCTAAATTCTTTAAATTCTGCAAAGAAACTCTGTCTTCTTCCTCATCACTATTGAGAAAATCAGCTATAGAGTCATCATCATCATCTGAGGAATATATAACACAATCAACTTATGGCTAAAGAAAGCCCAGGTGGCAGATTTTAACTATTCCAATAGATATAATGTGCATACATGTGACAGTCACAGGGGTATGCAAGTAGGTACAGACAAAACAAAAATAACTTTCTCTAAAATTTGTGACTATACTGACATTCCTCTTTTAGGGATGGAAAGTGAAAGAGAAAAATGGGTGACTTTAACAAATGCATCCTAGTGTTCACACACTTATGTGTTTCCCTGTGGCCACTGGGCTTAGAAACTGATTTTTCCAATTCTTATCACCCTACGTCCCGTCACCATGGCTCCAGCCTTCTGATGGGCCAATAAACTTAGGTGTGTTCTATAAAAACCCACTAATGTGAATCCCATGCTTTCAACGTGGAAAGAAATTGGTGGCATTGTCTGAACCCATACAGAAGTTTCTCAAAGGGCTAAAATGGGTCATTACCTTGCTGTAAACGTTCAAGACCACTATGGTGGCACCAGGAAGGCCTGCTTTCAGAACCTAGCATGGTGTATGACACCCAGGAGGTATTAAAGGCTGGATGGCTGGCTGGGATGACAGCTGACTACCACTGTGAGCAGTGAAGAGCCCCCAGCAGCAGCAAGGTGCCCCAGGACAAAGGCAGCCTCCTGCCTGGGCCCAGCTCAGGTGAACTGACGGCCCTGGCCAGGCCCATGGAGGGAGACCTGAAGCTGTGACTAGAGAAGGCTCCCACCAGCAGGGTCCGTCCACCCCTCACTCTCAAACCTCATCTATAGCCTTTCTCCCCTCTGCCTCCTGCTCCTATTTTTCTTGTCCTGAACGATGCCTTCCGGCTGCTCTATAATGTCACCTGTGACATGTGCTCCCACTCCTAGTGCTCAGGACCAAGGAAGCTGCTGCTCCCTTATGAAGCCATGGTTCTTGACTCCCTGCCCCAGCCCAAGTCTCCTCTTTCCTTTCAACTTATTCTATTTGAAACCCCTTTCTAGGTCTGTTTGTTTGTCTGAAGTCAACCAACCCACCTTTGTTTTCCATGGGCTTTATAGTTTTTGCAGTAACAGCTGATCTTATTTTTTTCTCAACAGGATGAGTTTCAAGATTGCATTGCTCTGAAAGAAACACAAAATCTCAGGTGCACACCACCTCCATTTCAGTGACAAGGCTGCACCTCCTCACCAAGCCAGCAACTAGGTGGGAACATGTGCATGGAGTAAGGGATGTAGGTGGAGATGGATGTAGAGGAAGTAAGAGATCAAATCGAAGGGCAATTTAACAAAAACAAGCAACCCTGAGCGTGGCAGAAGGCCTCATGGGCACCTAAGACCTGTCCCGATACTTCCTTGCCCTGCCTAATCTCACAGGGCTTTCATTATGATTAAGTGGCACACTGACTTCAATTAGCATCAAACTATTTTCCCAGCATTTTGATACCAAGTTTGCATGTACCACGTGCCACTGGGAATACGAAGATGAAAATCATCAGGCCCACCTCAGAGGGGTTTAGTCTTATGGATGACAGCTAGAGAGGTGGGTAAGATGCAATAGGTCTGCTGATCTAAATCACCTGAGAGGGCCTGGAGACAAGCCCAAGAGGTGTCTTGGAGGGCAAAGTGCTGCCAAGTGAAAGACGGACCGTTCCTGGTACAAAGCTCTATAGCTGGACTGGAACCTTGAAATAGGGTCAGGTGCAAGATGTGATGAGCAACTGCCAGCTACTCGATTGGCAGGGCATGCCTGGCCAGTGGCTAGGGCACAAGTAGAGAAAGTAGGAACAAAAGAATACCACACACAGGAGGTTCACTGTTCTTCCCAAGACAGGTATAACTCAGCAAGGGTGCTATTGTGTTCCAGGTGGAAAGGTCTTTAAAAGTGTTAAGAGTCACACATGCCAGGATATTAGAATCAATATCAATTATTACCAGAAGTACTACCAACCCCTCCTCAGCACCCTAATAACAAAAACATTGTGACATGTAATGATACATTGTGACATTGTATCTCCCTAGAGAGAGCAATATTCAGGTTAAGAACTACTGACCTTTGCTAGACAAGAGCTTTCAACAAGGGACTGAATTTCTCAAATTTACATTTCAGACAATACACCTGGCAGCAGCAGGGCCACACAGATAAAAGCTCCTGATTGCCTTACGAGTTCTTAGAGGGGCCTCATAAGGCTGCAGGGAGAAAGAGAAGCGTTCTGCACCCAGCTCAATCCTATTTCCAGCAAAACAGTTCTATTTCTTTCCTGTCTATTTTTAGCTGAAAAATTTCTTTTGAATTGCTCCAGAACTATTAGGGAAAAAAGTGTACGCAAGGGTTGGGGGATGGTGAGGTAGTAAACCAGTACTGGAGGGGATGAAACCAGAGGCAAACAACTAAGGAGGAACTTTAACGTAAGAGTCAAGCGATAATGAGGTCTTGGAAAAGGTACCAGCCTGAGGGCTGCGAAAAGGTACGGATTGGAGAGAGTTAAAATGTACTGTTCACAACATTAACAGCCAAGGGCGTCGCTCCTTTTTGTAAACAGATCGACTTCATTGTTTTGAACGAAACATTATTTAAAAGAAAACTTTTTGGTTAGCAAGACATTATTTAAAAGAAAGAAAATATCTGTTAACCTTAGCCATCTCAGGTTCCGCCAAATGGTGAGGAGCTGCGTCGGAATACTAAGACGAAAAAAGCTGGTAGACTTTTCTCGCGAAAGCGACAGACTATTTTTAAAGAAGAAAAAAGAATGGTACGCAAAAAGGCAGAGCAGAAGAACGGTTTTTGTTTAAAATCCCGAGAGACATTCAAAGGCAGAGGTCCTCCCAGGGGATCCGACAGGATAGGGAACAGCAAGGCCCAGAGGGAGCGCGGCCTGAGGGGTGCACGTCCCCGAGACTGCAGCGGGACATGGGGGCTGCCCTGCACGAGGAGGAAGCCCCGGGCTGAGGCGGGGACCCGGGTCCTTACCTTTGTGTTTCCGGAAGCAGGTGACGGAGCAGCTGAAACAACAGAGCCCAGAGGCCGCGTCAGCCCAGGTCGCGCAGACCCTCCCGCGGTCCCGACCCGGCCCCCGGCCTTCTGCCCCCGCCCGGCCCGACACTCGCCCTCCCCTTCTCCCACGACCCTGGCGCTCACTAGGGCACGCGGCAGGCGGGGCAGCGGTATTTGGGCTTCTCCAAGCATACCACGCAGACCACAGTGCTACTACTGAGAGTCGCCATGGTGACCGCAGCCTTGCTCCCACTACCGACGTGCGCGGCTCTCGCGGCCCATCCCACGTGCTCGCCTTTCCTTCCGTTTCCTTAACCAGGACCAATCAGCGCGCAGCACTTACTGACAGTCAAAAGCAATAGATTAATCCGGCTTATTATTCCAGGCCTGAGAAGAAGAAAGTCGATACACTCGATGTGCCTATGTATAAAGTGCTACAAATCGTTATTTACATGATATCTCAAAGTTTCTATAAATCTCCTGGAGCTCTGGTCCCAACCCGAGTGCAGATCCCAGGTTTGAAGCTCCTCAAGGCCAGGGTCCTGGAGCTCTGGACTCTCTAAAAGGGTTCTGCCGTTGGCCTCTGTGTGCCATGCTGGAGTTGGGCATAAGCTGACTCAAGCCAGCCATTTCTCCTTTGGCTTTACCAGACTGTCCGGAGGACGCTGCCAGTCGTCCTCAGTGCTGAAGTGGTACTGGCTCCTCTGGCCGCCTACCTGCCCTGGCATGCAGCTGTCACCGCCTCCAGCCTCCAACCAGGACCAAAGCTGAAATCTAAGATGCAGCCACACTGACCCAAAAGTCTGCAGCATTCCTTGTATTCCTCAACAGTTGTGAGCACCGCTGGTTTGAACCAGAAGCATCCCAGAAGGTCCACGCTTACCTGGGTGGGCCAGAGAGGGTCAGTGACTTGTCAGCCACACTTGAATCCAGTGCCCCGTCTGGTGCCAGTAGAAATTTGCTCATTATAGATATCACCACTGCCTGCTCCAGACTTCTTACGACTTGTGTTTGGAGGCTGAGGCCATGGAGAGCCTCCAAAATTTTCAGGGGCTCAACCCCATCTCCCAAATCCAAACCACGTTGACTCACCTTACCTTCAGGTCCAGAGATGGTGACTCCAGCAAAAAGAAAAAATCTTGGAATTCCTCCCATGTATATTCCATATACCAAAGATAGCCCTCCCTTTACTCTGGGAGACCCCCAGTTTCTATGGACAGCTGCACCTCTCCTGCTTCAATTTCCAGGAAAGGAGGTGGTCTGGCTGTGATGGCGGTGAGGTTGGGGAACACCGAGAAGCCATAGAAGCCCAGTCCAACTCCGCTGGGCAATGGCTAGTTCAGAAAAGAAAGACAGGTATGAGTCCAGGCCCAGCAACTAGATGTCCACACCAATGTGGCCACCCATGGCGGCACCCTGGCTTTCCCTGGACCCACCATGCCCATCCTAGAGGCTGTCTAAGGCTACCTTGCGCCTGCTCAGCGTCAGCCTGAGCACAGGGCCAGTCCTAAAGGAAGGCTAGATAATGATAGAGGAGGAATGGTTT
>NW_011889139.1:2132313-2156852 GCF_000151845.1 Pteropus vampyrus
CTCAACAGTTGTGAGCACCGCTGGTTTGAACCAGAAGCATCCCAGAAGGTCCACGCTTACCTGGGTAGGCCAGAGAAGGTCAGTGACTTGTCAGCCACACTTGAATCCAGTGCCCCGTCTGGTGCCAGTAGAAATTTGCTCATTATAGATATCACCACTGCCTGCTCCAGACTTTTCTTATGACTTGTGTTTGGAGGCTGAGGCCATGGAGAGCCTCCACAATTTTCAGGGGCTCAACCCCATCTCCCAAATCCAAACCACGTTGACTCACCTTAACTTCAGGTCCAGAGATGGTGACTCCAGCAAAAAGAAAAAATCTTGGAATTCCTCCCATGTATATTCCACATACTAAAGATAGCCCTCCCTTTACTCTGGGAGACCCCCAGCTTCCATGGACAGCTGCACCTCTCCTGCTTCAATTTCCAGGAAAGGAAGTGGTTTGGCTGTGATGGCGATGAGGTTGGGGAACACCGAGAAGCCATAGAAGCCCAGTCCAACTCCTCTGGGCAATGGCTAGTTCAGAAAAGAAAGACAGGTTTGAGTCCAGGCCCAGCAACTAGATGTCCACACCGATGTGGCCACCCATGGCGGCACCCTGGCTTTCCCTGGACCCCCACCATGCCCATCCTAGCGGCTGTCTAAGGCTACCTTGCGCCTGCTCAGCGTCAGCCTGAGCACAGGGCCAGTCCTAAAGGAAGGCTAGATAATGATAGAGGAGGAATGGTTTTCAGAAGCTTCGCCGCCTGGCAGGCGCTGTCCAGCACATTCCAAGTGAGCGGAGCCTGGGGCCAACGCCAAAGCCTGGAAATGCGCGAGGACGCCCAGACCCGGCAACAAGCACCGCCAGAGGGCGCTCCAGGTTAAGTGTGAGCCTGGTGCAGCCTCGCTCGCAACCAACCTTGCACGGGAGACAAAGCTGTCCCTCCGCGCATGCATGTGTTAGTGCAGGCGTTGGCCTGCGCCTCGAACATCGCCAAGCGGCGGGAAAGAGTGTCGAGAGCGCGATGCGGAAGCAGGCAACGGTGAACCTCCATGAAAGCAAAGCCCACGCCAGCGACGGCTCCAAATGCAACTGGCTGTCCAGGGGCAGTTCCCTGGTGCCCGCTGCCCCATGCTTCTTGGCAGCCCCAGGGAGTGGAGATCCAGCTGGAAGCTGGCCACCCACGTTAGCCTGATGAAAGTTTAACCTAACTTCGGGAGCTTTTGGGTTAGTAACTAGGACGTGAGCCACTGCCCTGCATATTCTCCCATGCCATGATGGGGCAGGAAGATCAATCTAATCAGCTCATATGCGATACGTGTTGCCTTATTAGAGGCCAGGGATTGATAAGGTTGGGCTCTCTCTGCTGTTTTGCTAATTCTCAGCTCCCATCTGCAGCTCTAACACCTGAATGTATTCCTCCCCAGGACATGGGGAACCCGGGGCCAGCACCAGGAGTAGTGTCTATAATAAGGTTTAGGGTACCTACTACCATGTTCTCATCTGCTCTCCTCCATTTCCCCTCTGGTATTTCAGATGTTCAAGCGAATAAAGTTGCTAGTTGGAGTCAAATAAAGGAGGCTGAGGTTCTGGTGGAGAGGACCAAGTAATTGGTTTCCAACTCTCTGAATGTTATTTTATAGTCATGAAATGACACTCATTCCCCAACTCTAGACAATGACAGTCTGACCGCCAGTTAGACTTCAAGGAGAACTTCCAAACAACAAAAGGGATAGAGAATAATTGCATTTTCCACAGTTCCAGAACCACCCAGAGAACGCAGACAATAAAAGTCACCATTGTTTCATGAATACGCTCACCCTACCACCCACAACTCCACACTTTTCTTTTCTCCCACCCTTTCCCACTTGCAAATCCCACATAGATCTCTCACCTTACATTCCTTAGGACAGAGATCAAAGAAATTGGGACTGTCCAATCAGATTCCCTAAGAGACCTCTAAGGGTCGCATGTGGAGTGGTAGTGGAGCCAAGGCTTTGTACAGCCCTCTTAACTCATCTCTACCTGCTACATGGCAAATTGCATAGGAATTCTGCTCAGTGAGGAGCAGAAAAGAGGAACCAAGACCCCAAGTTTCTTTCCCCATCTTTTAAAACTAAGGACAGAATAAAAACCTTTTAGCCAAACAGAAGCCATGAGAATACTTCACCAGCAGATGTACACAACGAGAAAGTTATTCCAGCAAAAGGAAAATTATAATGAGAAAGTTATTCTGGCAAAAGGAAAATTATACCAGATGGAAATTAAAATCACAATATAATGCCACCACACACCTATTAGAATGTCTAAAATTAAAAACACTGACAATACCAAGTGCTGGCAAGGAGGCTGATATAAACTGGATGTTTGTGCCTCCCCCCGCCTAACCCCTATACATCTGTTGAAATACTAATCCCCAATGTGATAGTATTAGCAAGTGGGGGTCTTTGGGAGGTGCTTAAGTCAGGAGGGTGGAGCCCTCATGCATGGGATAACTGCCCTCCTAAAAGAGACCCCAAGAGCATTCTCTTACTCTCTTTCCATCACTGAGGATTCAGTGAGAAGGCAGCCATCTATGAACTGAGTAGCGGGCTCTTACAAGACACTGACTCTGCCGGCACCTTGATCTTGGACTTCCCAGCCTCAAGGACTGTGAGAAATAAATGTTTGCTGTTTAAGCCACCCATTCTATGGTATTTTTGTTATAGCAGCCCAAGTGAACTAAGACAGAAATTGGTACCAGGAGTGAGGTGCTACTGTAACAAATACTAAAAATGTGGATGGGGCTTTGGAACTGGGTAATGGGAAGAGAACAGAAAAATTTTAAGATGCATGCTAGAAAAAGCCTACGTTACCATAAGCAACCCTTTAAAGGTGATTCTGGTGAGAGCTCAGACTAGGAGAACAATGGAGAAAGCCTCCATTGTCTTAGAGAATACATAAGTAATCTTGAACAGAAAGTTGGTAGAAATACTGACAATAAAGTTATTCCGATGAGGTCTCAGCCGGAAATGAGGAATGCGTTACTGAAAACTGGAGGACAAGTGTGGACAAAAAAGGATGTATGACAAGTTCAGTAACCAAAAGTAACCTCAAAGGGTGATCTAATCATAAAATTCCTAACTGGACACTATTCTTTAAGGCAATAGTAGCTATTCAGGAATCATCAGGGCTGCCACTCCCACCACAGGCCCAGAGTACGAGGGCCCTTGGGACACAACAGTTGCAAAGGGTGTGGCTGCCTCTCTGGTTCAGTAGGGCAGAATGCTCCCACCCATGTTTCAGGAGTTACCCCGCCCCCCACACCCACACACACACAGAGCCACAGGCCCAGCAGAGTCACAGGGCCCAGGCAGAGAGCCACTGTCTTCTGAGCCAAGGGGATGGTAGGCCTGGAAGGCAGAGAATCAGCCTAGAAAAGACATGAGAGATAACACTGCCCCAGTGTGTCTACAGGGAAGGGATCTGAGCCAAAGAAGATTATTCACAAGCCTTAAAGTTTAATATCTTCTACCCTGTTAAGCTTTGGACTTGGGACCCATAATCCCTTTTCCTATTTCTCCCTTTTGGGTGAGCATCAGCTCTGCCTTTGACTTGGCTTCTGCCAGTCTCAGTTTGATCTTATGCTTGCCCCTATACGAGCCCTGATTTTAATCTTTGAGATTCTTCCACATCCATCTCCACCCCCACCCATATCCCTTACGCCATGCACATGCTCCCACCCAGAGGCTGGCTTGGTGAGGAGGTGCAGCCTTGTCACTGAAATGGAGGTGGTGTGCACCTGAGATTTTGTGTTTCTTTCAGAGCAGTGCAATCTTGAAACTCATCCTGTTGAGAAAAAAATAAGATCAGCTGTTACTGCAAAAACTATAAAGCCCATGGAAAACAAAGGTGGGTTGGTTGACTTCAGACAAACAAACAGACCTAGAAAGGGGTTTCAAATAGAATAAGTTGAAAGGAAAGAGGAGACTTGGGCTGGGGCAGGGAGTCAAGAACCATGGCTTCATAAGGGAGCAGCAGCTTCCTTGGTCCTGAGCACCAGGAGTGGGAGCACATGTCACAGGTGACATTATAGAGCAGCCGGAAGGCATCGTTCAGGACAAGAAAAATAGGGGCAGGAGGCAGAGGGGAGAAAGGCCATTGGTGAGGTTTGGGGGTGAGGATTGGACCCTGCTGGTGGGACCCTTCTCCAGTCACAGCTTCAGGTCTCCCTCCATGGGCCTGGCCAGGGCCATCAGTTCACCTGAGCTGGGCCCAGGCAGGAGGCTGCCTTTGTCCTGGGGCACCTTGCTGCTGCTGGGGGCTCTTCACTGCTCACAGTGGTAGTGGCTGTCATCCCAGCCAGCCATCCAGCCTTTAATACCTCCTGGGTGTCGTGCTCCATGCCATTATTGAATGAACTCAAACAAGAGACTGGAGGATTTTTTAGAAATAAATGATGAAGATTTATTCAAGGGTCTTAGCGTTTGCAAAGTGTAAACACAGTTAAGCAAAAACCCAGAAGTGTTCTGAAGAAGGAAAAAAAAATGAGTTCTTATAGTAAAAGCCACGTGCTTGAGAATAGTCAGTCCTGCATTCTTAACACTCTTCCAGGACTGTTATCAGTCAGATATCAGGCAGACTAGATGATGGATGTCAGGTGGTTTGGAGGATGGGTGTATCCTGAGTCCTTCCAGGGTAATCAGAGGGTTATCTGCAGGTGAATAATTGTAGGGCATTAACACAGGACTGAAAAGTTCAAAAGTGCAAGTCCCCAGGCTAGTTAAGACAGGAAAAGGAATGGTTCCTTCATGCTTCAACCTTTGTGTCGATTTAGCAGCTTCCTTAAAGTGGCTCCATTGTTTCTTTTCCTCATCTTCACTCTTTCCACACTTGGCTCTGAAAGCAGCTCCTCCCAGTGCCACCAAAGAGGTCTTGAACATTCACAGCCAGGGGATGGCTGGCCCATTTCTGCCTTGTGAGAAACTTTCATGGGGGTTCAGGCAGTACTAGCCTTCCTGCCCCTGCTGAAACACAGGGATTCACAGTAGCAGGTGTTTGCAGAGCTCCTAGTTCCGTTGGAGGGCTGGAGACTTGGAAGAGTGAGTTGGTCTCCAGAGTGCACCTCAGTTGTCATCCACTGAGATTGGTAGTTAGTGGATCTGAGGTTTTAGGGGGAGACAGGTATTAATAGTGCTTAACGCTTGCATAGCTCATTTAATCCTCATGACCGTTCTGTTTTGGACATACTCCCAAGCTGATGTAGTTTGTAAAGGTGAGCATTATTTTCATTCTGCATGGAAACAGGATGTAAGGCAGTGCTTTGCCTGGGCCCTGGAGTGCTTACTGATAGACTGAGGTTGGAGCTGGGCTGTAGTTTTTTAGTTTGAGAAATACAGTGAGGGGTATGGAAAATTTCGTAAACTATCTAGCACTGTACAAATACTACCATCACTTGACTGCTACCAGTCCTAACACTGGATTACTTTCTACAGCATTCATATTTTTCAGGTATACTATCCTCAGCCCAGAGAACTTGTATTTCCGTAAAGAAACAAAATTCAGCCAAGTCTCCCTCCTTTGCGCTCCTTGCCTCCTCAGGCCGGATGGTCAGATATTCCCCGCTCTGCCACGCATGCTCGGTGACAGCGGCCGCCTCCAGGTGTGTTTCCGAGTTAATGAGGAACTAGTTGTTAATCATTTCAGCTTCACACAGAACAAGGAGAAAAATAAAGGTTTTATTAGTGCTATTAGCAACCTGTCCTTGCAGTGATGCCAGCATTACTGTAAAGGTTTGAATATACTATTGGAGCCAGAGGGCAACCGAGTTCGGGGCTCGAGCTGCCTGCTCTGCTCAGCTGACAGATGGACACAGGAGTTGGGATATTTGGAATAAGTGTGCATTATCAGAGCACTGGTGATCTGAGAAGGCAGCAAGCGAACACCTTCAAAAATTGCCGTAACATTCTCAGTCCGGCTTAGGGTATTTAAGGGAAAAATCCGGGCATTATTGCAGGGGCTGCATGACAGTCCGGTAGGGTCTGTTCTGCTTCATAGAGCCTTCCCTTTGGCAACGTGGTCCTCGACGGCATCAGTAACAGGAACAAATATGGGAGTAGTCTGGAAAGAATGCTAAACTATAAAGATTGTGATCAGTAAGCATAAGTTTCAGGGCAGGGGACATTCCAAGCTCTAAGTCAAGCTGCAGGGGACAATCTATTGTTAAGCAATAGAGTGAGGAAAGGTGAATCTAGGACACCATGAGGCCCATAATATGGGGTCCTCGTATTAGACCCTCCTTCACTATTATCCTTCATAAAAGTTAAGTTCTAAAGTCAGCACAGAAGTCAGAAATTACTTTAAAGAACAACCCTCAAACAGCATGTAGCTTGGAGAAACACCTATACTTTTAAGACACAGCAGGATCCAAGACTATCTGAGGGCTCAGCTGAGTCTCACCTTCCATTTCAGGCTCAGTCCAGGACACTGGCTCAGGGAACAGAGCGGGGTCTGATATGCCTGCACCTTTGAATTTGAAATTCTCTCTCTCTCTCTCTCTCTCTCTCTCTCTCTCTCTCTCTTTCTCTCTCTCATTCTCCTTTATTTCACTTTAGTTTCTGAGCCCTCAGGTGAATGTATCCACACCTTCTCCAGCTGGGAGCAAAGAAGCACCACTGAGGACCACAGCCCCACCCTTCCCTAAGTCCCTGCCTCGCTGTGTGGCTTGGGTGATTCGCAGTCCCTCTCTGGGCCTGTAGCCCATCAGTACAGTGTATGCAAGGGAAGAAAGGGTGGCTTCTGGGACTAGCATCCAGCATCCTGGCAGAGCCAGGTTCTCCCAGACAACAAAAGTCCTCCGTGCTGGCTAATGCAGATTGGCGCCCTGGGCTGGGTCATGTGACACATGCCTCACAGCGCCACTGGTCTTGCCCCATGCAGGAACTTGCCCTCCAGCCCTGCTTTCCAGCCCAGGCCATCCTCGCTGAAGAAAGAAAGACGAAATGCATCCCTCGACATATAATTATGGAGCTGCTTTTACTGTGTGCCCAGCACTGAGCGGATACTGGGGCCATGGGGAGGAGCCAACCCAGAGCCCTTCCTGAGGGTGGAGGTGGGGAAACCGAGCAGGGCACAGACCAGTGACCTGCTGAGTGACCTCTGCACTAAGGGAGTGAGGCCCAGAATGAGAGTCCCCGAACTGGGCAGACCCAGCCCAGGAGTTTCTGGGTCCAGGAGTCTTGGGACGCGAACTGGTCAGAGTAAATCCTGACAGGCGGGTTGTGACCAGCCCTGAGCAGCCAGACTCAGGAGACAGGGTGTGACATATAGACCAAGTGGCACTTTAACAGGAGACCTGTGCTTCATAATGGCCCCCAGAGAATACTTTACAGGACCCCTGCTAAGTATTCTCCTTCCCAGAATTTATTGCCATAAATCCATAAATATACTGCAGGGCCATAAATCCTGCAGTATCTAAATGCCTCCCTTTCTTTGGCCGGTCAGTCTCTGGGCTGCACTCAGACAAGGACACCCTGGCCCCTGAAGGCTCAAGGTCCACCCTAGAACAGACACACACCCCACTCCCTGAGAAGTTCTGGCTGAGAGGTGAGGACAGGGCTCCCTGAAGGGTGCTGCCAGACTACCCTGAAGGAGCTGTCCAGCCTGCGATGCTGAAGCAAAGCATCCCGGGCCCTGCCGCCAGAGAAGAGCACACTCCCCACTTGGAGCTGCCATTTCTGCCCTGGGGCTCGTCCAGAAGGACCTAATAATCTGCAAGGATGCTTGTCTGCCCCAGCAAGTTTAAACTGGAATCTCTTCGGATATTTGAGCTTCCCTGAGGAGGCTCAGGGAGGGCCAATGTTTGTCCAGCGGCCACGTGGCTCAAGAAAGTGGACAGTACTCAATTCCTGTGTTCCATCCTGAGACCACTAGACATTCACGCACTTTGGGCATCTCCACTGTCCCCTTGCAAGTTGTCCTCTGAGTTGTGTGGGGAGACTGGGGAGGGTCATTCACTTTCCAGGAACTCAGTTCTTCCCACCTGCATCCAAACCCAGCAGGTTCTGCTGCCTGAGGGGGCAGGGGTGGTGAGACAATCCTTGGACCCCAGACTTGCATGGATGCCTATAACTGCTCCCCTGCAATGCCCAGGCAGGCAGGGGAGATCAGGTCTCCCCAGTGAAGAGCTCTGCAACCTGGAGTCTAGAATCTTGCCCTTGAAGGAGTAAATGACATGATTGCCTAGAGAGCTAAGCATAATCATGATGGCAGTCATGTTGGGCAGCATGAAGAAGCTGGGCATAGAGCTCCTGGGGCAGAAACTTGTCCAGTTAAGAGGGGCCGGTACGACACCAGAAAGAGCATCCAAGTAGCTGCACTGGTACTCAGGACCAATCCCACACTGGACCTACCATGCTCCGGCTCACCCCAGAATCCCACGGGTGACCAGGATGGCAGTGCAGGGCCCAGCCATACCTCCCAGCGCAGGGCATCAGCTAAGCCTTGGTTCAGGCTAGGAGAGAGATGAGGTACCAGTCAAGGAAAAAGGGTGCATAGTGAATCATGTTGCCTGCTGGTGCACCCTGTGTGAGAGTCTGCAGATGGGCAATGCTGCTCAGCCTGTTAAAGGGACACACCTGTGTGGGACAGGAGTGGGCAGTCCGCCACGAGATGACGTCTAAACCCACCCGACCCCAACACATGAACCCCATAGTGCACCCCCCATAGCAATAGATTAATATAATAAAGTGTCACCCTGGGCATCATAGTCGCCACAAGAGGCAAAGTGATATTAGCACACCCATCAGGCAGATGGGAAGACAGAGGAACACTGAAAACATGGGACAGTCACTAAAGCCCCAGAGAAAGTCCAAAGACCAACTTCTGGTGTTCATCTCACTCCAACAACCTCCTTCCTATTCCCTGTTCTCTACTTCATCCATAAAGGATGGTGCTGATGGAGGTCCAACCATCAGATCCAAACAGCTATGGTTACCATGGTAATTAACAAACGACCACTCCAGGTTCTCAACGACATAATCCTAGGGGGACAGGAGGAAAAATCTTGTGTCTTTAGGGCTGACACAGCACCCCTTGGCTGGGACATCAACAGCATCTAAAGAAGAAAGAAAGCTGCTGGGCGGATCCTGAGGAAATGTGGGGGGCCTGGTGGAAGTGCAGATGCCTCCCACACATGCTGAGCCCTCAGGTGGGGAACCAGAGCGTTTCAGGTTCACATTGAGCCACAGCTGTGCCAAGCTGTTGTTGGGGAAGAAGTGAATCCAAACGTGTCCAGGCAGAATGAAGGAATCTGAGGGGCCACTGTGGGGACCACCAGGAAAGGGTTTCCCCAAAGCCCAGCTTCGCAAGCCTCCTGCTAAATTGAATGATTGGGCATTCATGCGGACTAGAAGAATTTCACAACCTGGATCACCCGGGGTGAGGCTGAGATCATCACGCTGGACAGTGCACAGAGCAATAACACTCCACATGCACCCAGGGTGGTCTCCATCCCCACTTCTGCCCCCTCTGCGAGCCCAGGACAGACAGAATTAGATGCCGAGGAAGAGAAAAATCTCTCAGAAAGTTAAAGAAAGGAGTTATAAAATAGATTCTTTAAAAAGGTAAGAAACTTAGATGATTAAGTTCATATTAGAAGTTCTAGGAAGAGAAAAGGGTGGGGAGGAAATTATTACAACTATTTTTTAATCTCCATAATGAAAGCACATGAGGTGAGAGGTTGAAGGGATTCATATCACATATCCACACAAAGGATGAAAAACACCACACAAGGAACAGCACTGGCAATTTTAACGCTTATAGATAAGGGAAGATCCTAAAACTTTTGCCAAAAAAGTTGCCACACACTAGGGACTAGGGATTGCTACAGAACACTGGAAAAATATAGAAGAAGAAAACTTCAAGTTTTGGAGGGGAAATTATGTATCCATGTAAAATATCAACCAAATACAAGAAAGAAAGAAGATATTATTAGATGTTCAAGGTCTCAGCAATTCACCTTCCAGGAAACTGCCCGTGTGCTCCACAACAGACACAAGGAAATGAACTAAGACTGAGGAAGTAGTGGGATGCAGAAACAGGGGATCTGTCACTGGGAGAGCTGGGAGATCCCCAGATGAAGAGACAGAGATGCTCATGGGTGATAGTTCATGGCAGTAGCAATAGGCAGCTGCCAGTTCAAAAAGAAGCAGGAGATCCGAGAGCACCAGGATGTCTGTAGGAGAATAGGGGCCAAGGGGACACGATGTGACTGCCAGCATGATCGATGGGTGTTTTGCATCTCTGGCGATCAGGCTGGAAATGAATTAATAGTAGGTCTATAGAAACAGAATAGAGAGTCTAGAAATAGACTTACAGTATATGGTCAATTGATTTTCAACAAATGTGCCGCCCCAAAAATGTACTTCAACCATAACCTTACACTACATAGAAAAATTAATTCAAAATGCATCATGGACCTAAATATATAGGGTAAAACTATAAAATTCTAGAAGAAAACGTGGGAGTGACAAAGGGTTTAGGAAAGAGTTTTTAAATATGACATAAAATACATGAAAGATTAACTACAGAAAAAAAAACATTTTACAAAATAGAAATTCAATCCTATTGCATCACAAGGTTCTGCTGTGAACATTTACATGGTCATAATAATGCATATTAACTTAATTAGAAATCATAATAAAATAATATGGAGAGTGTAAGGGGAAGAAAATAAAGGCTGAATCCTCATTAAAGCAGGACATGAACAGATGTCTAAAATTAAAACTTGATAAGTGATAATAGAAGTATATAATTTAAAGATAGGGACATAAATACTCCAAAAACTGAAGAACAATTTGAAGTTAGCTGCCTCTGGAAGGAGTGAACTCGGGTGGGACATGTGTGACAAATATGCTTTTTTTGTTATAAGCCTTACGGTACTCTTTTTCTTTTCAATCACCTACCTCTGTTACTTAGATACAAATAAATTAAGTGTAAAACCACAGCAGACATGGATGGACCTTGAGATAATCATGCTAAGCGAAATAAGCCAGGCAGAAAAGTTGAAAACCACAATATCACTTAGATGTGGGATATAAACCTAAAAGCAACAAATAAACAGAACAAACAAGCAGAGACTCATGGACATGGACAATAGACTCGTGGTTTGTGGTTATCCGAGGGTAGGAGGAGATGAGGGAGGTAGATGGGGTAAAAGGTGTCAAATATGTGGTGACAAAGAAATCTAACCACGGGCGGTGAACACACAATGTAATGTATATGTATGTCTTATTGTTGAATTGTTCACCTGAAACTTACTGGATTTTGTTAATCAATGTAACTATAATAAAAATTTTTTTAAAAAGTCATGGAGATATAAAGTATAGCAAAAGGAAAATAGTCAACAATTTGTAATAAATATGTAAGGAAGAAGAAGGTACTAGATTTAGTGGGCTGATCACAAGCTCTAATCACTAAGCTGTACAACTGAAACTAATATATTATTGTATGCCAACTATAATTGAAAAAAACTCATTGAATTGTACAATGTAAATATTAGCAACTAATTGTCTATGATATTTCAATAAAGCTGGGAAAAATAAAGTAAAATAAAAGCAAAAAAAAGGGAAAATTAATTAATTAATTAATTAATTATTTTTTAAAAAAACCACACCAGAGGACCACTGAGACTAGCTGTATGGGCCTCAGGCCAAGTCCAGCCCCATCTGGTGAGCAGTCCTGGGAGGTGACCACACCGCCCAGCTTTCCTGCATTCTGTGGAAGTCAGGCTTTATCCAGAAGCTGAGGCCAGGGCCACTTCATTGCCCAGTTCAAAGTAGGTCTCAGAAATACCCTCTCCTCTTACTGGTGCTCGGCAGCCCCTTACCCCTGCCCCCACCACCTTAGGCACTGCCCTCAGTCACAGCACTTCTCACCACCCCGTCCTTATCCGTTTCCTTAACCGTTTCTTCCAGGGGACTGACAGCCCCCAGAAAGCCTGGAAGGTGCACCATTCATTGCCCTCCCCACCCTGCCACCTCTGGTTCCTGACCAGCACACTGCAAGCTCAACTTTTTTCGCATGGATGTTGGCAGCCGGGGTTCATGGACAAAGAAGGGCTCATGAAAGTAAAAGTGCTAGGCCATGAGTGAGGGCCTGGCAGGTGGTCCCCTCTGACTAGTTTGCCACTCCCCACGTGGCCTGTATATGTTCTTGTATCAGCCGTGACACTGCCACCCAGAGGACCCGCGGCCACCTCAGGAGCCTCTGCCCTCCTGTGCTGGTATTTAGCCCTGTCTCTGACCCCGTGGGAACAGATGAATGAGATGCCGATGAGGGGCAAGCAAGCTACCCCAGTAAACCCTTTCCTACAGGTAACCCAGTTAACTTCTAGGGTACTCTGAACGTGCGCCAGGCCTGGCACCAAGAGCTTCTCATGCAACGGCTTTTTAACCTGCTCACAGGCCATTTTATAGAGAGGGCACTAACTGCTTGGTGCTTGGGGCGGGCAGGCCAGGTCTGTCTCCCACGTTATGCCCTAGGCCAAACCCAGGTGGTAACTCACAACCTCAAGTCAGAAACTTGTCCCTCACGGGCAGGAACCCCAGTATCTCCAGGAAAAGGCCCTTGCCTGACTCAGAAGGGAATGGTCAGATCTGTGTAGTCCCCACCACCCAAGTCCAACAGGGTGTTGTTGTCCCTGGGGTTTTGGGTACATGGAAGGGTATTCCTGGCTCCCCAAGGCCTGGGAGTGGGAATGGGGAGCAGTGAGAGGAAGGTTTTGAGAAGAGGATGTATGTAGACCAGGGAATGTAAGCTTTGGATTCAGTTTTGCCTGGACCCACACCGAACATGAGGAAGAAATAAATATAAGAGATTGAGGCCCTGCACTACTTGGGGCTAAGAGCTCAGGGAAAGGCCCAAAATGCACACCCCAAAAAGAACCACAGGGTCAGAGGTGTTGCACAGAAGAGTATCAGCACCAGCCAGTAGGCAGGAGATTGGGAAAGGCTTCTTGGAGGAGGTGAGGTCTGACCTGAGTCTGAAGGACAATCTAAGTGCAGGGAACAGAATGAGAGAAGGCACAGAAGGCTGTGCGAGAGCATCTGATGAGAGGCAGGAGTACCGAGAGGTGAGACTGGAGAGTAGGTACGTGGGGCCAGAGAGGTAAGCTTCTTTGTTGGGATTACTGATTTTATGGGGAAGGAAAGAGACCCTAGATAATGGAGCCCAACCACATCTTTGTTACAGGAGAGGCAGCTGAGGCCCAGACAGGCAGTGGCTCTCCTCAGTAGCCCTGAAGGGAGGGAACAGGGCTGGAATTTGAACCCTGGACTTCTGTCCCCTCCCACTCCTTCCATGCCATCCCCATGCCTTCTTCTCACTGGGAACCCTGGCCTCCTCTGAACTCTCTCCTCTGCATCTTCCGACAGGCAGCCCCTGATACTGATACTGGGAAGGGTCTGCAGAGACTCCAGGAGCCCCTCAGTGTCTGTTAAGGTTAAATCCAACACAAAATAAGGCTTAATCAATGGTCTGGACTCCCAGCCTGATCTCTGCAATGGAGAGCACAGACCGGAAGAGATCCCTTCTTGCCAGGCCTGAAAAAGCTGCAGCTCCTCTCCCTCCCCCTTCACCTCCATCCTCCAAGTACCCTGTGGGCTATTGAGGGAATCCTGGAGCCAGCAGCAGAGTGAGGAATGGGCTGGAGGTGGTCACTGAAATATGATGGGGCCTCCTTAGCAGAGCGGGTGGGGAACTTTCTGTCTTTAAATATTCTGCAAAGCAACAAACAAAAGAAGCCCAAAAAAGCCCTGCAACACAGATGGTTTGTGTTCCCTTCTGGCCCAGTGGCCGCCACCTCCCAGGGCCCCAGGCACAGGAGCCCAGGCTCACATCAGCAGAAGGCTGGGACCACAGCTTCTGTGAACCTTCCGAGTGTGTTTACTTACATGTCTGTGGGCCCCTGAGGGTCCTGCTGAGGTTCCCAGTGTCCACTGAGGAAGAAGAGCAGTCCCTGGCATCCAGAACTGATTTGGCGTTCGCAGTTAAACCTCAGTGTTGCTGTGAATCGGTCTGACACTCACGGCCAGCTCATTTTCTTCTACTGTTAGACAGAAACAATTACAGATTATCTACCTCAGATATGGTTACTCTGAGACCATGATAAAATGAGACAAAAATAAGGTACTTTATAATTATGTCAAAGCATAGACAAAAACAAGGTCACTGTACTGCCACCCATAAAATAACAAACATACATCCTCTTTTGGCTAAAATGAGTGACTGCTATTTTTTAGCAGCTTTATCGAGGTATAATTCACTTACCATACAATCCATCCACTTGAAGTGTACAATTCGATGGCTCTAATGATATTCACACTGTGTAACTGCCACCGTGGCAAATTTATAATAGTTCCATTGCTCCAAAAAGGAAGCCTGTACCCCTTAGTCACCTCTAAGTCCTCCCATTTCCCCACACTAGGCAACCACTAATCAACTTTTTGTCCCTATAGATTTGCCTCTTCTGTACATTTCATATAAATGAAATAATATCATATGTGGCCCTTTGTAACTGTCTTCTTTCACTTGTCATGTTTTCAAGTTTCATACATGTTGCAGCATGTATTAGTAATTCACTCCTGTGATGGCTAATTTTATATGTTAACTTGACTGGGATATATATCTACATTCTCCTATTAGTTCTGTGGCAGCCAAGAAACTTGCCCTTTGAAACTTCGACCCCAGTAATTCTAAGAATGAACTAATTCTACTACTATGAAAGTAAGTAAATACTAAAAAAAATTATTTAGCTTCATGCTCAAAGCAGCATCATTTAAAAAACTATAAAAATTAGAAACAATCCAAATATCAAATATCAATATAATGACTAAATCATGGTACAGCCTACATTTGGTGTGTGGTTGTGTGTATATAAAGAAAAAATTCTGAATACATGCAAAAGCATCATGGTAGTGACGTTACAGGTGATTTTTAATTTTTAATTTTTAATTATCTATAAGCGCAAATATATTGTTTTGTGTAATACAAATAGCATTTTCTCATTTTGACTTAAAAACAAAATGCTGAAAATACAAAAGTAGGAGTTACAAATCCTCAAACAAGGAACTAGAACCCTCATATAATGCTGGTAGGAATGTCAAATGGTACAAACTCTCTGAAAAGGATTTGACAGCTTCTTAAAATGTTAAACATACACCTACCATATGATCCAGCCATTCCAGGCCTATGTATTTACACTCAGGGCACAATCGTTCACGGTAGCTTTATAGTTAACAGCCCCAAAGTTGAAATAACCCAAAGCTCTATCAGTAGACAAACGATTAAATAAGTTGTGGTCCATCAGTCAACAACAACAACAACAACAAAAACATGAACTATTGACATACACAACATAGATGAGTCTCAAAATGATGATAAATGGATAAATGGATAAATGATAAATGGAAAAGGCCAAACAAAAAGGGAGGACATACTGTATGATGACATTTACATAAAACTCCAGAAAACACAAATTAATCAATGATGACAGAAAGCTTATCATTGGTTCCTTGGGAATTTGGAATGGAAAAGGAACAAGGGGTAATTACAAAGGGCCATGAGGAAGGTTTGGAGGTGATGGATATATCTATCTATCTATATCTATATCTATAGATATAGATATATTCATATTCTATATCTATATATGAATATATATGAATATATCTATATCTATAGATACAGATATAGATATAGATATAGATAGATAGATAGATAGATAGATAGATAGATAGATAGATAGATAGATAGATAGATATTCATTGTGGTGATGGTTTTCTGATGTATATACATCAAAATTCATCAAATTATACACTTTAAATATGTGGTTTACTATGTGTTCGGTTATGCCTGAATAAAACTGTTTTGAAAAAAATCCTCATTTGATCTGCGCACCATCCATAGGTCATCCCTTTTATTAACATTTTCAATATGGTGGAGTTACATCATGGATAAATTCGACTAAGGATTTGCAAACAAAAAGTAAAACAGAAAAGGAATTCATTTCCAAAGGTACAGGCAGTTCACTTTCTATTCTGGGACTTAGCCTGAGGTAGGAGGTGTGATTCTGCTGGGCCTTCAGCCAGTCTCAGCTTCCACTGCCTCTTAAAAGTGTAAGTATTTCTCCAAGTTGAGGGAAGTTTGACGTATTTTTTAAAATAACTTTTGCTATTTATGCTGAATGCAGAATTTAACCTTTATGAAGAAGCATAATACAACCCTCATAGGAAAGAAAAATACATTTCGAACTTTTAAGCAAAGCTGGTCTCATGGCAGCAACAGTGATCACTCTAATGATATTTTCATTTTTCTCCTTTTTAAATTTCATTAGGAAAGTATCCTTGCTTAAGAAAGAAATCCGCTCAGAGGCTGCATGCAGAGGGTGAGTATCTGAATGTCTGGCCTGGGGAGACAGGGAGGGCAATGAAGAGAGACTTTGGCATCAGACAGACCTGAATTGGAATATGCTGCCTTTTCCACTGCTAGCTGGGTGGCTTCAGGCAGGTCACTGAACTTCTCTGAGCCTTGTACTTCTCATGTATAAAATGGGGTGATACTACACTGCAGGGTTATAAGAGTAAAGAAGTGACATTGGTAAACAGGACCGGTGCTGCCACACTGAGCCAGTTCAGTTAAAGGACTCCAGCTGTTTGCAGACAGGTGCTGTAAAAATGTTAAAACAGCGTTTCGGTTCCCATCTTGCAAGCTCCCCATTCCCTGAGCATCTTGCCACTGCCCCCAGATGCACAACTGGCTCCTAGGAGCCAATAATCCACCTCTGATCTCTGAGACTGGTCCTGATTCATACCCCTGTGAATATAAGTGGCTTTCAGAGAAACCTAGTGCTCTTGGCCTGTCTCCAGCTGCCCTCAGGCAGCCTCAATGGTTATACTGTCCAGAGGGTACAACACAACTGAGTTAGGGTCACATCCATCAAAGCACTGCCTCAGGGAGGTTGTGTGTGACTGTGAGGATGTTCGTCCTGCCCACTACAGCTCTAGACCCCACTTACCCCACGAAGAGGGCAGGCAGCAAAGCCCAGGAGCCCACAGTGGGAGCAGGATGGAAGCTGGGAAAAGAGCCATCTTAACCCTGCTGAGTAAAGCACAAGCCTACACATCATGGCTCGAGGGTCGGAAATTTATATCTAAATAGCTAGGAATTTTCCAGAGCCCCTCTGCTTCTTTAAACCTACTAAGTGTTCTGGCATTTCCTCTGAATTTTTAATTAATTTCACTTCCAGAGAAGTATTATTTTTGTTGACAGTTTATTCTCTCAAATGGCACTGCATTGAGTAACGTGGTTTTTGTTGTTGTTGCTGCTGCTGCTGAGATTTGCTTTCGTTCTTTAAAAATCTTATTAACTCTAATTTATCTTCCTTTGCAGCTGAAGAAATGGTGACTAGGTGAGTCAAGGTTCCAAGGCCACCGTGGTTGTCTATTATGGGCAACCCAGAAAGAATAGGAATGTGCTTACAGGCGGAATGCAGAGTCCTGGAGTATAGAGAGGTGTTCAGGAACCTGGAGCCCCGGATGTGTTTTCAGCACACCAGGGCCGCTTGCAAATGATTTCTGAACCACTGCTTCAAAATCGAGACTGAAAGAGCGGTAAAAAGACGAATGAGGAGTTTCAACGACAGAGTCAATAGAGCAGGAGGGAGGACATTAGATTGGAGAGTGACTTAAAAGGCGGACTTGACAAGACTTAAAACCAATGGCAGTGAGCAGTAAGGACACCTTCCCGCCTCCCGGCCCCTCTGGCTCTCACTGAGCACCCGAGGGCTGGACAGCGCTTTGGGGCTTCAAGTACGTCGTGCAGACGACGACGCCGAGGCTGCGCGAGGCCCTCAGCTCGCGCGCCACTCTTCTCCTGCCGCTCTCTCCTGCCGCGGACTTTTTCGCCCCCAACTTCGCAAACCAGAGCCAATTAGCGCTCAGTAAAGCCTGGCAGGGAAACCAGTCGATTGGTCCTGTTTTGCACTCAAGACCTAAAAGTAGATCATCGTGCACTCGATTGGCGGACTGTCCTGGGCGGAATAGAGGGGACCCATGCTAAGCTGAAGGACCTTGCTCTGTGGTTTCCTCTGGAGTCGCTGAGAAATTGAGATTCCTTGGCGTGGAAGGAGGTTGTCTTCAAACAGTTCAGGTCCTAGAGGAACACTAACCCTGGCCCTACCCCTACCTCACGGAGTGGCTTGGCATAAGCCATTGAGAATGAAAAGCAGGCTATGTAATAAACCTAGGGATGTGTGCAGTCTTTGCACCACGGCCTAACTAATGAAACGATGTGGGTGGGTGTCAACCCAACCTCCCATAGGAAGAAGTACTTTTTCCAACCCCGCCCGGCTGGCATAACCAATAGATTGATCCTGCTCTTCTCAAGACCTCAGAAGTAGTGTATGGTTGCACTAGATCGACAGCTGGCCCAGGACTAGGATTTGAGGGCTAAGTTTGGGAGCTTGTTTTCTAGCTGTCTCTTGGGTTTCTAGAAGATGGAGTTTTCAGGGAGTGGAAAGTGATTTTCCCTGATCTGTTCACATCTTAGAAAAACTCGGGCATTGGCCCTCCCCTACCTCACAGTGTGACTTGGAACAATCAGCCCCATCTCTGGACCTATAGCTCTACCTGTAAAATAAATTCAGAATTCCCCGAGATCCTGAGGTTCTCCCAGCCATATAAATTTTATAACACTCCAATCCTGCATCTTGATAAACCTGGATTGGTGCCACCAGCTGGGTCCTGGGACAGTCATTTATCTGAGACCCTCCTGGGTGGTCCTGAGCCACAGGCCCATAGGCACCCACCTTCACTCAGTCCAGGCCTCTCACGCTGAATAAAGCAAGGCAAGATTTGTTCATTGACAAATATTTGTGGAGCTTCTACTGTGTAGTATTGCTGAGGGAGAAGCCAAACTGGTTTCTGATCTGAGGAAGTTCAGAGCCTCAGTGTTAGGAGAGATTGACTGGGGCTGAGATGGGAGACTCACCAAGAGCGGGGAGCCTAGGTCAAGGGCCCTAAGCTAGGAAGACACCACCCCATTGGAGATGCTGGGATGGGGACATTTCAGCACCAAGGGGAATGCACAAGTTTGACTAGGAAGGGTGTTCCAGGTAGATAGAATCAAAAATTTGAGACTGAAATAGCCAGGAGGTGGAACCCGCTGCCTGTGGAGTGGACATGCCAGAGATGATTTGAACAGTTGGAGGAATGACGGGCCTAGAATGTGAGCTCAGGAGATGAGCTGTTGTGTATAGATGGAGTCATGGTTAATGGGAGCCTAGGGTATCATCTGGCCCCCGAGGGGTTGGGAGGGGGAGGACCTTTCCAGGGTTCCCGCACTACCTGAGTTCACCACCTCAAATGTTCGCCACCCCGCTTTTGTCTGCTCAGCCGCCCTCCCCCACCAAGGTTGCACTTTGACAGGAACGCCCCATGACAGATCTCCAGATGTGCTGGGGATGGTGCGGTTGCAGGGGGGCCCTGTCTGAGAGGTGGCTCCGATCCTGCGAGGCGTATAATCTGAACCCTACAAAGGGCCATTTACACGGTTCCTAGAACACATTCCATAATTTCTCTCTCTGTTACCAGATCAGCGCAGCCAAACTGCTCTGCTCCCTCCCCCTGAAATCTCCCTTTCACACCTCCATCTCCCCTCCGAGGTGCCCTTATTTCTTTTTTTAACCTGGGCGGAAGGTGGAAGCTGCAGCCTGGGCCTGCGGGTGCCTGAGATCTGTCGCAACGAGCACTGGAGTCAGGGTCTATACTGGAATTTCAAGCTAGCCGGTAGGTAGCTAAAGGGGCGTGACTAGGACTTTGCCTTCAGCCCCTGGCTCCACGGTGCTGCAATAACACCAGCCTCCCCAGGCTAGCTCAGCTACGTCTCCCTCCTGCCCCCGCATCCCAGACTTCAAACTCGGGCCCCATCCCCTGAACACGGGCCCCAAGCCTCGCCAAGCCTCTGGGGTTTGAGGCCCAACTCGGGAGCTCCGCTCGCCCTGCGCGCTCCTCCGCCTTGCTTCCCAGGTTAAAGCTCGAGGTTGGGGAGTGGGGCTGTCACCGCCCATACCCGGATTCCCCGGCACCTCGGGTGCTGTCCATCTCATAGTGCTGAAGATCCTCTCGACCTCCGTCCCCGAAGATTAGTCGTGTCCCCTCCCCCCGCCCCCGCGCCCTCTGCAGCCTCCACTCAGGATCCAAATGGTCCAATAACCCGAATGGATCATCGTCTTACTCAACATTTCAGGTCGCTGCGTTGAACTGGAAGCACTTAAGAGGTCAGAGGTTACCTAAGGGGGTTCAGAGAATGTCCATGACCTGATCAGACCCAGGGACTGTGGGAGAGGTGGGCAAAACTCAATTCCTGTACTCTGTCCTGGTAAAAACTTATACATTATGGACATAGTCCCAGCCCATTCCAGACCTGTCCTATGGATTGTGTAGGGAGACTGGGAGGGTGTCCCTCATTTTCAAGGTGTCACTCAACCCCCTTGTGGCATCCGAGCTGTGCAGACACTGCTACCTGTGATGTAGGAGAGAAAAATTCCTAGAATTCCTCCCATGCACCTTTAACATGGTGAATATGCCCTCCTTTGGCTCTGGGTGACCCTTAGCTTGTATGGACATCCCCATTCGTGCCTCCCAAAGTTTTGGCAAGAAGTGGGGTGCTAGCTGTTCCTCATGTAGAGTAGCGCAGCTCTGGGTCCAGATTTTTGTCCCTGAGGGTGTAGATGAAGAGGTTGGCCAATGAATTGAGAGTGATCGTAATGGCGGTAATGCTGGGAAACACGAAGAAGCCAGATACAGCTTATCGCAGCGGGGACTAGTTCAGAAAAGAGGGCCATCGAACAGCAGGAAGGCTGCGCTTGTGAACTCCACCGAGCCCTGGGAGGGCCTCCTGCACCTCATCTCCTGCTCTGCTCCTTACAATCTTCCAGGGTCACAGCCCAGGCCCCCTACCTTATCATCAGTCTGGGGCACAGTGTGAGACCCAGAGGGAGCTCAGACAGTAGAGGCGGAAGTCTATAGAGCAGGGCTGGCAAGTGCCGCCCAGCGTGGTCCAGGTGAGCCGAGCCTGCAGCAAGCGCCCAGTTGCCAGTGCCCAGCTCTGCCAAATAAGGGTTCAGGCCCAAGCTGACCCAGATAATAACAGTGCTTGGGCTGGACAGTGGCCCATGGGTGAAGGGTATGTGTGTGTGCCCAGCAGTGTCTCATCATGTTTTGAGCATATGAGCATGGAGCATTTCCTACAAGAAAGAACAACTTGAGCTATCCCAGGGCTCCACAAGGAGCTGCTGGTCCATGGGTTGTTCTCTGGGCCGCCGTTGCCCAGTTGCTTCCGGGCCAGTCCTGGGAGGGTAGACAGCTAGCCAGAAGACTGCACATCACCCACCTCAACCCCAAAATAGAAATGCAGGACCCCTTTTTCAAAATTTGATAAGCATTTCAAGACAGAGACAACAGCACATTAAACCAAGTGCAGCCCCTCTGAGACTACACAAATCCCACACCCATGAAGCCATTCCTGCTCCTACCCATTTCATATAGGTCTCATTAAACTTTAACTACACTTCAGGGTTAAGTTTGAGGTTTTTACTGTGGCAGAACCACGGGCCCCCACCACCATGCTCAATTGCCAGAATAAGGAAGAAGGCAGGGCAGATTGATCTAACCATCCCACAGGACCCTTATCAGAGGCCAAAAGTGAGCTATCTATGCAGCCTTGCTAAATCTCAGCTTCTACCTGCAACTCTGACACCTCCATCCCTCCCCAGGGCGTCGGAGAGCCAGGGCCACACCTGAAGGAACTAGCTAAGGGTGAGGTCTTTAGGGAAATTGATTTCTGACATATTCTCAATTGTTTGTTTCAGTTTCCCCTCTGATATCTAAGAGAGAGTAGTTCAGAGGTTAAATGAGGTCGCATGCAGTAGTGGTATTGGGAAGTCTCTGGAAGGGGGTTAAAGTTCTGGGTATCAGGCATGGGGTGGACCTAAAGACTTGTTTCTCAACTCTCTGAATGCTATTTTATTGTCATTAAATGATGCCCTCCTCGCAGCTGAAAAAGAAACACTAGGGAAGGACAGACAGGAGGAAGAACTTCCAAACTGTGAAAGGCCAAGTTGTTGGGAAAGCAGGGACAGCAGAGGGCGCCATTGTGCAAACACAATCACAGGCGCTCATTTTTCTCACACCTTCTCTACCCTGCAAATGTACACAGAAACACCACCTTCACACCCCTCTCCCCAGCACACACACACATTCCCTATTTTACAGGCACATCAGAGGTCGAAGAGTTAGAACTCCAGGCTCAGATTCTCCAGCTGGCCTCTGAGGGTCCCTCACAAATATTTTGCCTTAACCTTTATCCCATCTCCAAACTATTTTCATAAATTGTTTGTAGCTCTACTTAGTGAGGAGCTGGGGAGAGAAACTAGGACCCCAATTTCCTTTCCCAGCCTGTGGCCCTGCCCCTCCAGTGGGAAGATGTTCCCTGCAGTGTTATTTACAACGATAAATAAGCTGATGACATGACTGGGTGTGAAAAGAAAAGAAAAGAAAAAAGAAAAAAAAAAGAAAAGAAAAGAAAAAAGAAAAAAAAAGAAAAGAAAAGAAAAAAGAAAAGAGAAGAGAAAAGAAAAAGAAAGAACATGCCAAAATGGAGTCACTTTTGCTAAGACATGTCATCAAACCGCATGAAATTGCATGAAACCACAGTTTCAGCCTCTCCCAGGAGTGGAATTTTAAACCCAATCAGTCTGGAATTTAATGACCATACACTTGTGAGATAATCTGCATAAGAACTCCAGACTTAAATAATCCACTTTTAACTTCTGAGTCCCGCCCTCTTTCTGCCTATAAAAACCTTCTGTTTTGTGCAACCCCTCAGAGTACTCTCTGAGTTGCTAGATGGGATGCTACCTAATTCATGAATCACTTAATAAAGCCAATTAGATCTTCAAAGTTACTCATTTAACATGCCTAATTCAGGCCACAAAACAAGCCTCAATAAATTCAAGAAGATTGAAGTCATACCAAGTATCTTTTCCAACCACAATGACATGAAACTAGAAATCAACCATAGGAAGAAAACTCAAAAAAACACAAATATGTGGAGGCTAAACAACATGCTCCTAAACGACCAACTGATCAAAGAGGAAATCAAAGAAGAAATCAAAAACTGTCTTAAAATAAATGAAAATGAAAACACAGCTTTTCAAAATTTATAGATGCAGCAAAAGCAGTTCAAAGAGGGATGTTCAAAGCTATACAGGGCTATCTCAAGAAACAAGAAAAATTTCAAATAAATAATCTAACTCTCCTTGTAAAGGCACTAGAAAAAGAACAAATAAAATCCAAAGGAAACTGAAGGAAGGAAATAGTTAAGATCAGACCAAAGATAAACTAAATAGAATTTTTTAAAATAGAAAAGTTCAATAAAACTAAAAGCTGGTTCTTTGAAAAAATAAATGAAATAGACAAACCTTTAACCAAACTCAAGAAAAAGAGAGAGAGAGAGCACCCAAATAAATAAAATTATAAATGAAAGGGAAATTAGAACAGAAACCGCAGAAATACGAAGAATCATTAAAGAATATTATGAACAATTATATTCCAACAAATTTGACAATTTAAAAGAAATGGATAAATTTCTAGAAGTATAGACTCTTTCAAGACTGATCAGGAAGAAATAAAAAATCTAAACAGACCAATTACTAGCAATGAAACTGAAGCAGTAATCAAAAAATTCCCAACAAATAAAAGTCTAGGACCAGATGGCTTCACAGGTGAATTCTACCAAATATTCAAAGAAGAATTAGTACCTATTTTTCTTAAACTAGTTCAAAAAATTAAAGAGGAAAGAACACTTCCAAACTCATTTTATGAAGCCAGCATTACTCTGATACCAAAACCAGATAAAGATATTACAAAAAGAAAAAGAAAATTACAGGCCAATATCCTTGATAAACATAGATGCAAAAATTCTCAGCAAAGTATTAGTAAACTGGATTCAACAATACATTAAAAGATACATGACCAAGTGGGATTCATCCCAGGGATGCAAAGATGGTTGGACATTCATAAATCAATCAATGCAATACATCACATTAACAAAATGAAGGATAAAAACCATATGATCATCTCAATAGATGGAGAAAAAGCATTTGACAAAATTCAACACCCTTTTTTTAAAAAACTCTCAACAAAGTGGTTATAGAAGGAACATATCTCAACATAACAAAAGCCATATATCACAAACCCACAGTTAATATCATACTCAATGGAGAAAAGCTGAAAGCCTTGCCTCTAAGATAAGGAAGAAGACAAGGATGTCGAGTTTCACCACTTTTATTCAACATAGT
Organism: Pteropus vampyrus; assembly: GCF_000151845.1. NCBI lineage: Eukaryota > Metazoa > Chordata > Mammalia > Chiroptera > Pteropodidae > Pteropus > Pteropus vampyrus. The sequence continues at coordinate 2,156,688 of NW_011889139.1, forward strand.
ATTTAAAACACACACACACACACATACACACACACACACACATACACAGAGTATTAGAAGTCCTAGCCATGGTAATCAGATAAGACAAAGAAAAAAAAAGGCATCCAAATTGGAAAGGAAGAAGTAAAACTTTCATTATTTGCAAATGACATGATGCTATATATA